>NC_142690.1:25776666-26079696 GCF_056320005.1 Nelumbo lutea | reverse complement strand
CAAAGTAGTTTTGGTTATGCCAGGTGATCTGTACTCTATGATTGCTGCTTGACCATCAAAGGTTTTCAGTAGAAGAGGAAGGAGGTTATGACAGATGCTCCCTGGGACTTTATGGTGGACCATTTGATTGGAGTGTAACAGCAGGATCTTAAATCAGGTGGGGTAGAACCTGAGCGATTAATTGGAAAAAATTGCAAGGTGTTTGGTGAAATGGGCAGGTGTACAGAAGGAATTCAAAGCACAATTAAAGAAGAAAGGATCCTTTTTGTGAATTGTGTAAGTGAATGAATAGTGGATACAGTCATATCACAGTATATACATTTTGTATAGGCGTATGTATGTATTTCTCCATATGTATGCTTACCATTGCATGCCATCCTTTTTTTATCAGTAATAAGGAAATTCCATTAGAGAATTAAAACAAAGTAGTACAAGGCCCAAAGAGAGGTGCAAGGTGCACCCTCCCAAACTAAAAACAAATTACAAACAGACCAGAACAATTGATCCCTGGTAAAAAGACATTATTTGTACATTGCACGCCATCCTTCCTATTATTCTTTTTTACTAAAAAGAGAATATTTATAAAAGTAAACAACATTCGGGGATGTTTACCTCCATTGAACTATTATAACTTGCAGGAGATAGAGGCTGTAAGGCATGGCCATTCCTCTCAATTGACTGATGGTGCTGCATTAGTGATGCTGCAACACGCCTCCTCAGACTACTAGCACTTGCTGGCTGTATGAAAAATGAGCTAAAAATTAGTTATATGAACTTTTTTATCTTCTTGGATGATGCATAGCCTTAACACACACACACTAAATGAATGATTCCAAAGAGGATGGTAAACTGGGCATGTTTGGATTCCAACCCAAGCCCAGCAATGACAACCCATATCCTACCTAGGCCTAGCCCAACAACATCCCTAAAATGACATTTATTTGGGCCATGCTGACTGCTGACTTGGGTTTAGTCAAGTATTTTTTTTTTCCATTTTTAAAGATTTACGGTAATTCTGATTCCTAATCACTTGGAGTAAGGCCAACTATAACTATTGTAAAAATAGCTGTTTTGTTTTAAAATTTGTTATCAGAAGAGTAAAGCTCCCTGAATAAGATGCATCCTTGTCTTTTAATATCAGGAAGTTTGAACAAAGCCAAGTGTAATTATTTCTGAACCTTGGGGCATTGAGGTAACTACCTCCCTTAAATGAGGCAGGCAGTGATTCCCTATAATGTCTTACATAATATATATCTCTGGCTTTATTCGCCCAAGGCCTGAAAATGCCAAACTGGTCTTAAGATTGATTTGGTTCAGTTGGGGTTGAAGCCTATGCAACCAAGAATTTGTTCTTTTATCCTTCAAAATATATGCTGTAGATTAGAATGATAAGGTGATATTGCTATTTGGGCATCAGTGAGCAGTGTCCACTGATGTGAGGATCAGACTTGTTGAGGAAAGAACTCTGCCCCATCATATACATTTGTCCGTAATAAAACCAGACTAAGTTTTAACTCTAGCCAACCTGAACAACTTGAGAAATCACAAACATTTGATATGCCACTGCAGGATCGAATACCAAAATGAAGGATAAAAAGATTAAGGGTTGCCTCTTCTAAAATAGAAGCTAAATTTTTAATTTTTCCAATTGCATAAAAGAAGACTATTACAGATCTAGTCCTCTACTTTTCCTATGAACAGTGAGTTCTAGTATGATCAATTATGCATCAAGGTCAGTACCAGAGCCTGTCTTGACAGAAATTCACTAAGATGAATAAAGAATCAGTTCCTGAAAACGTCAAAAGGATCATAAAAGAACAAAATAAGAAAACCACGTGGAATTAAAATCCTCCCTAAAATGAAACATAAAATTAACTTGTATACTTCTCTGTGGAACGTAACAGCTTTTAATGTCAAACCAACAATGACAGAAACAACAATTAAAAAACAATAAATTAATAGATGAACTAAATAAACCCTAGGAAGCGATTGTCAGAGACCAATGGGTGGAGCTAAAAAGAAGAAAATCCAAATGAACCCACGAGGGGACTAATAATAAAAAATAACTCAGCAAAATATCAAGCAACCTTCTTGTTCATTGAACAAAATACGAGGAAGTCATAAAACCAACAAGCTCTCACGACATGCAATTGAAGGAAAAAGATACCAGGATACCGTCAAGAAGAAGGCATAGAAAAATTCTTCCATTTTGTTTCCAGCACAAAAGGGACAAACCCCGAAAACCCAAATAAACCCATCAACCAAAGATCCCGAAAATAAATTAAAAAGAACAGAAAATTTAGAAGAAAAGTAAAAGAACAATAGTGGTTATCAGAGCAACCCAGAACATCGAAGCGGATGAATGAGATAGTGGTGTACCTGGTCAGGAGGGCTGTGAGAAGGATCGGCCAAACGCAGAGGAAGCTCAAGATCCTTGCCCTTGTGTTGGCGAAGCCTTACACCTCCCTTGCTCATTTTAGCAAGCGGGAGGTGCTGTTGAATATCCCAGAGGTTAGCGGCAAGCTTTCTAGCAGAGACAGTGGGGGGCAACGTGAGGGGGTCTTTAATGGTGTTATCCTGTATATCTCCAAGTTTCCATGTGGGTACTGGAGTACAGGGGCCCCCTCTTTTCCCTACCAAAATCCCGCGTTTCAACTTTATCCCCAAAAATTCCTGCTTTTCTGCTGCCACCTCTCCACCTTTTTCCACTCTTTCCATCTTTCTTCAAACTTGAAACTGCTGCTTCTTCACTCTCACCATCTCTCTCTCTCTCTCCTATTACTATTATTTTTTTATTGTTTTCCTTCCACTGCTAATGTATCATTCTGTTCTTCGAATCTTCTTCTACTGTCACTGAAAATTTCTACTATTTGCTCCTCCTCTCTCATTTCCTTCGGAAAAAAAGCTAAATTAACAGTAGGAATATAGAACCGGTATTATTGGATGTGCTCTTTTTATCTCTTAATAAATGGGTCACAACTTATAAGTAGTTTAATTAGCTAATGACAGTTTTATTATTGGGGAATTGTAATAACTAACGTGTGGCTCACTCTACCGACCGTACGGACTACGAAATGTTGGGGATGGATGGACTGGAGTCACTGGAGTCTGGACTCTGGAGACCCAAAAGCTCAGATTCAGATTTCAGAATTGAACACTGGGGTCAGGTTCAGGGAGAATTGGGGCCAAGATGTCCCGGGCTGGTCTCTCGAACCTTTTGAAACGAATGATTTTAGTTTTACTGAACCATGTATGGCGGGCAAACCCTGGCCATGTCAACACTCATGAGTGACGCAAAGTACCCGCCAATAATCAAGGAAATGTCGTGTCCCCACTCCTTTGGGCTGGGACTGGATCAAATCTATTCAAATCCGAAAGGGTCTCTTGTGATCATTTGGACCACTGGGTCTCTCTCTTCAATCCAGTTTGCTAAGGCACACTTCTCATTGTGGTCCATGGTCTAGGGCCTTTCCTAGCTGCCTGTGGTAGACTGGTGGCTATTAGCTACTAGTGGTAAGGCCTAAGGCAAGTAAATCTAGCTTCAGACGAAAAACCTTTATCAAAACTCGTGAATGTATCTGGGCGTGGGCTTCAGAACAGAAACACAAACTGTATCAATTAGGGTTAATGGTGCACGCTGATTCCCAACACAGACATCAAAAATAGAATAAAAAGAAGGAAAGAAGAAAGAGAAAGAAAAACCATTGTGGTTTACAAAAAAATGGTGCAAGTGTAACTACTATATGAAGGCCCACCCAACAGTATGGTCATTGGTCAATCAATCAATTAAAGAGAAGAGTAAGTTGGTCAACAGTGTGGTACACATAATGTGCAACCTCTTTTATTATTCACCTTGATTTCATAACAACTCTTCTTATTTATTCAACCAATTTCTTAACGATTGTTTGAGATGGATTTAATTCAACCAATCTGGATCTCCTTCCAGTAGAATTGGTCCTCACACTCACCTTACATCAGTTATGCATTTGAAACATCTAATAAAACATACAAGTACAGAGATGTTTAAGATATAAAACCATCAGGGCTGTGAAGTGGGTGTGAGGATTAAGTCTGTAATGAGGAAATTCTTACTCTACCAATATGTGTATATATACGGAAAAGAAAAGGGAAGGAAGCACATTACTAAATTAGGTTTTCAGTCGAGTTGAAAATTGGACCATTAGGTTGGGTTTTTATCATATTGGTCTAAGGAAGGACACAAACATTTAACATTAATTTTCTTTTTCCAAAAACACACTCAGAAAGCTAGCATTAATCATGGAACTTCATTACAGATGAGCAGCCCTATTCATTTCTCTACTTACATGGATTATACATCCTAATTTATTCAATGGAGGAACAAAAAACATATGGAGGGTCTGCATTTTGGTCCTTTCTCTTTCTTTGGTTCAAAGGGTGGATGGCCATCAAAGGTCGCCATAAAATAAATAGGCTGTTTAGCCCATATGAATAAAAACATACAAATACAGTACAGAGATATTCAAGACGTGAAACCATCGAGGTTGTAAGGTGGGTGTGAGGACCAATTCTGTAATGAGGAGATTCTTACCCTACCAACATGTGTATATATAGTAAAAAAAGGAAGGAAGCACATTACTAAATTAGGTTTTGGTCCAGTTGAAAATTGGACCATTAGAGTTGGGTTTTTCATCAGATTGGTCTAAGGAAGGACACAGACATTTAGCATAATTTGAAGCATCCCAATTTATTCAATGGAGGAGGACTAGAAAACGGATCGAGGGGCTGCATTTGGTCCTTTCTCTTTCTTTGGTTCAAGGGTGGATACCCATCAAAGTTTTACCATAAAATAAATAATCTGCTTAATCCAGCTATAGTGGGTTGAAATTCATATTAGATGGGTGGGTTGTACTTTAATCCTCTACACTCACCACCAAATTAAAAACATTTAGGAAAAGGTAGAGGGCTTGGGCCTAGTTTTTAACAAATTTGAATGGGCCTAGCCCTAAACAGTTTAAATTATTCATAGGCCGAACCCAAATCCAGGCCCATAATCAGGTCTACAAATGGCTAAGAGAGTTGTGTTTGACTGATCTAGCCTAAAAATGTTAACAAAACTCAAAAGCCCATTTCATGTAGGGTCAGATGGGACATTAACATGCATGGATCTTACTTTTTGTCTCTCAATGTATATATAATATTTTTTTTTCTTTTTATTTTATTTCCTTTTGAGTCTGTGATGCAATCATGGCTCCATCTTCTGTATTAGTGGATTGTTATAAATATTACTTAACAACAGTATATGAGAACTTACACGGAATCAAGCTCATAATATATCATTATTTTATTCCTCTTAATTTAAAGAATAGTGAATAGATGAGATCCTTTGAGGACTTTGGTTGCTCAAGAATTTTTGTTGGACGATTGTGATGTGAGGCATGGTTTTTAAAATCGGACCGGATCGGACGGTCGCATCGAAAAAACCAGGACAGTCTGGTGATTGGTTTCGGTTTTCTCTAAAATCATTGATTTTGGTCAGAAAACCGTTGATCCGGGCGATTAATCATTCGAACCATTTAAACGGTTTTGACCACTTTTTTTTTATTTTTTTTAGAACGGATTGATCATTTGATTCGAATGATCGGATCATTCGACCTAGTAACCGGACCCCTGACTGATTCGGTTTTTAAAAACCATGATGTGAGGTGCGGTTTATTTTAGATCTAGCAAAAAGTCGTTCCAACTCCTGACCCCATCCAAAAAAAATGTGGGCGAGGTCTCCTATTTAGCAACCCGAATTAGAAGTCAAACAGACCCAACCCCAAGATGGCCTGACCACCCAAAAAGAAATCAGGTTGGGTAAGTCAGGCTACGGGTCATTGGTGGGTCATCCATTTTATACCAACATTTTCAAATTGGTGTTGATAGGAAGGATTGAACCATTCAAACCATTTGAACTGGATGATTAAACCTATGTTTTTTGGTAAAAACCTTGATTTGGTCAAAGGCTAGTTAACTCATATGGTTGAACCATTGACCCGTTTAGTCCATGGAAAAACCCAACTTGGCCAACCTAGGGTTAGGGGCTAGCCTTTACTGACCAACATAGAGGCTAATCTGACCCATCCATCCCGGGCCAACCTGATTGTGGATGTATTTGTTTTATGGGAAAATTCTACTTTAGTACTCTGAACTCCGGGGATAGTGTCAAGTTAGTACCTGAACTTAAATGTGTCACTGCAACACCCAAGCTTTCAAAAAGTGTCAAGTTGGCCCCTATCATTAACCGACTGTTAGTTATCTTTTGAAAATGTCAAAACTACCATTCAAATGAAGACACTATTCATTGTCTTCTACCTTTAGATCCGAAACACATCCTTATCTAGTTATTTCTTTGCTTTCAGTTATTGTTTCCCTCTATCATATTTTATGTTTTTTCTCTCTTTTCCTTTGAAGATAACTAGTTTAGTCTCAAGGTAGAAGACAATGAACAATATCTTCTTCTGAATGATAGTTTCAACATATAACTAACGATTGATTAATAAAAGGGACCAACTTAACACTTTTTTGAAAATTTAAGGGTCTATTTGGTTCATGGTCGAAATCGGAATCAGAATTGGAATGACCCATTCCCATAGTCTGTTTAGTTCAGACAAGAATAAGAATAAGAATTAAAATCAGTAGGAATGAGATTTCATTCCCAAGGGAGGAGTAGGGAATGACCATTCCCTCAAATGGGGAATGCCATTCCAGCAAAAATAGAAATAGAATTCCAATTCTGTCCAATCAAACAGTTAGAATTATAATAGCCCATTCCAATTCCCAATTCCAAACCTCTATTCCTACAAACCAAAGGAACCAAAGGGACCACCCTAAGTAATGCAATAACACGTTTGAAAATTCGAATACTAAACTTTTGATCCTGCCCTCAAAGTTCAGGGTAGTAAAGTGCATATTTCCCTTATTTTATTAGAACATGATTTCGATTTCCTTTCCAAAAACAACACAGTATCGTATCTGGACCGTCAAAACCTTTCTGCCATTTCTTTCATTGAATGGTTGATCTAATGGGATCAGACACATTATCTGATCAATCTTTACTTTTGCTTGTGTCAAATTAGAGATTCTAGTGTACGGGAACATGGTCACACCTGCGACGTCGCTATCATGCATTGAAGTCAAGTATACAATATTGTTGAGATGCCAAAGTGAATCCTGGTGATGAGCTCCTCCAACCGTCCGATTTATCGCTAGTGAGTCTTATGTGCAGGTAGAGTGGCAAACCCAAACCGTCCATCTGAGTGGGGGAACCTTTGGATTGCAGAATGAGTAATAGTACGTGGCAACGTTGTTGACTCTCTCACTCAATACATCATTCCAAATTGTGAACCCATCACGTTTATATCTCATGGGCTTCCACACTGAAAAAGTTGTACAATGTGGGCCTGTAACGAGACATGAATGCCCAAGCCCTGTTTTAATTGCGACATTATGTTTGTTCTATTGGATTCGTTCAAGGACATTGTAATGTTTCAAATCAACAGTAGTCTCGACAAGTCCACATCGTGTCAATTAGAGTATGTTTTGTTTTGTAAGCATTTCGTGATAATCGTTTATTAAAATATTGTTGTATCATCTTCAAATTAATATTTTTTTATTATATTTATTTAATAATACTGATATTCATAAAAGTGGTTTTTGATTTATGTGTACATGAACAGATGATCATTAGAGGAAGGTTCATTTTAACGTTTCTCTCAATAATTAAACATTTATTCATTCTTCAGCTGATGTAATGCTTAATGACGTCTAATTGTCAATAAATGGTTTATTAAGTATTTTTCTCGATTTTAAAGACAAATCAAATACAAATGTTTATTTAATAATCAGAAGCTATACCAAAGACATTCCAAATTGGAATAGCCACAATACTTCAAGGTAGCCAGTAAAAATTTTATTAATTAAAAAAGATAAAAAAAAATACAAGGGATGACATAGCCCGCCATGCCATAGTCCAATATAAATTCATGCTTCCTAACCCACTCAACCTGCACAGAAGCAAAAGAAACCAAGACAGCATTTGGTTTTGTTTTCCAAGATTTTGAAGGTTTTTGCTGGGGAGTTGGGTGTGGAATCTCTAGTTCTTCCTCCCCTCTAGTGGCTAAAGCAAAAGTTTTGTTTGTGGTTGTTTTATTTGTTATGGTTGTGAACTTTAATTTGGATAATATTTTGTTTGAATCCGACAATTCTCAGTTAATCTCCTAAAGAAAGCTCAAAAATAAAGTTATCTTAACCAAAGAAAACAACTCTTAGAGCTTCAAAAAGAGATAAGGCTTCAGCTAAAACGGAGGATGATGCTGAACAATAACCACCTCCAACCTAACAAACAACACCATTGCAATCACAAGCCAAAAAAAACAAAGAAGCTTCACAATGCTTGTGGCAATGTCAAAATGTCTCTATTATCAACCCGTTTAGATCATTAATGATTAAGTAAGGATTAGAATCAACATTTTCAAAGTAAAAAGTAGGGAAATTCGTAATTAGTATTCTGTACTTTGGGCCTAGTGCCGCTTTGTTTTCCAAACTTTAAAACATGACAATTCAGTACCTGAAGTTTTAAAACATGCCAATCTAGTAGCTACCATTAACAAGTCTGTTAACCAGCCACTAAGTGGCATTTGAAAAGGCAAAAATGCCCTTCAAGCGCCATCTAATTCTCTTTATCAACCATCCAAACATTAATAAAAAAATGAACGGTCACAAATCCTTGCCTCTTCTATTTAAGAAAGTTGGAGTCACTAGAATGTCCATTGAGACGTGACCCCAACTATCTTGAGTAGAAGAAACAAGGATTTGGGATTATTCATTTTTTTATCAATGTTTGGATGGTTCATAAAGAGAATTAGATGACACTCAAAAGGAATTTGTGTCTTTCTAAATGCCACTTAACGGCTGATTAACAGTAGGTACTAGATTGGAACATTTTGAAAGTTCAGATGCTGAATTGTCACATTTTAAAGTTTGGGGACCAAAGTATCACTAGGCCCAAAGTACATGGTACTAATTGGGAATTTTTTCTAAAAACGTATTCCTATCCTTCCAAATCAACCATTAACATAAAGCCATTTTAGCGGTTGTTAATGAATGGAATTTTCCATAGATGGAGATGGACTACAATAATTTACCAAAACCAACACTCGGTTCAACCAAATCAACCTTTAAACCCAATCCAGAACCAAATCAAATACACCTTGATTTGTTGCAAATTAAGAACTAGAGCATGAATGGAGAATTTAGAACCATTTCCACATATCAAGCGTGAAGAATATTGGCAAATTTTCCTCTCAAATAAGTCTTTTCTTTCATCACTAAGCCATTAACACAACACCTCCAAAGGAAAATTTTATTTTTTGGCTGAATGGGAAGATGCCAAATAAGGTTCCAAGATTCTTAGGAAGGGAAGATCTATTTGCAGAGAAAGGAGAGGGATAAAAGGCGCTTTAATACAAGAAGGTAGGGAATCTTAACTGAGAACCTACCTGACTGGGTAGGAGTCCAAACAAGTTCGTCTTCCCACTCATTTGAAGCCAATTTGATGTGTTGTAGATAGGGGTGCAAGTCGGCTCGGTTGGGCTTGGTTTATTGTCAACCCAGGCCCAACCCTAAAATTTGGGCTTAAGGCCTAACCCCAGCCCGAGCCTGAGGTCAAGCTTAATTTTTCTAGCCCGAGCCTGAGGTCAAGCTTAATTTTTCTAGCCCGAGCCTGAGGTCAAGCTTAATTTTTCTAACCCGAGCCGGGCTCGGGTTGGTCAATGAACCCACTCTAAAATTATACATATATGAACGTATTTATGCATATATATATATATATATATATATATATATATATATATATTTATTTATTTATGTATATATGTAAATATGCATGCAACATTTACATATATACACATATATATGTATAAATGTATACGACTAGGGCGGGCTCAGGTCGGGTTTGGGCTACCTAAGGGCTAGGCCTGATCCCGTCCCAAAAAATAAAAAAGCCCAACTTCTTGGGTCCAAGGACTGAAAATCCAAGCCCAACCCATGTAAAATTCTGGGTTGGGCCGGTATGGGCTCGGGCTGGGCCCGCCCAAGTTGCACCCCTAGTTGTAGGCTATTGTTAGGGGTGTTTTTTATATTTTTATGGCATTGGGCTTTTTTTTTGTAAATTTATTCTTTCATGGGACTACTTTATAGACTATAATTATTAATATCTTTGTTAATACTAGTAATTAAGAACATGCATTGCACGTGAGAAAATTTTCTTCATGTTAATTACTTGAATTTTAGGTATATCATAGTTAAGATAAAAATTGAAAATTAACAAAAGTAACAATATGATTAAAAATAAACTTAAATATTTATTATTCAATTATGACATCATGGGTTTCTTTGAAGGGATTATAGCTGATAAGGGCAACTTTTGGGTCATATTATCAATAAAAACAATATTTTTAACATAATTTCTAGAACCCAAAAAAATACCTTGTTGTAGTCGATAGTTCCATCTAGTAGATTTAGAAAACCCAATCAAAGAATAGAATTTTAAACTCTCAAAACAAGGATGACAATGATAATCTGATTTGTGAAACAAGGATGACCATGAAAATCTGATTTCAAGAGGCAACTTCTAGTTTCACAGATCAGCCCAAAATTTTCTTAATACCCAGGAACCACAACCCAAAGAACTACCTTAGTGTAGTCAATAGATCCATCCAATAGATCAAGAAAACCCAGTCAAAGAATATATTTTTAAACTCTCAAAACAAGAATTACAATGATAATCCGATTTGAGAAACAATGTATATATACTTAAAGGGATGTGGGAGTCTCTGGCATTTCTCTTGGCGTCAATTGCAGAGAAGACGGTATAGACAAGAACGAAGGTGCCAACTATCCCAACACCAAGGGCATCGTAGTTGGTGTAGCCGTGCTAAACAAAGTTAGCTTCACCGTTGAGTAGTTGGTATTGAGGCTTTTTTTTCCAGTTTTGGTGCTTAAAAACTTTAAACCAACTAAATTGTCAATTCTTGTACTTGGTATAGGGAGATTTGTTTGGTGGTCTAAAGGAGGAAGGAGATGAACAATGTTTCTACCCTTTTTTTATATATTTTTTTAAAGTTATCTTATTCTAGAAATTATGTTAAAAAAGACTATTTTTATTGATAACAAGACCCAAAAATTATCACTATCAGCAATAATCCCTTCTTTGAAAGGTTGGATCACTGACCCACCATCTAGATAAGAAAATGACTTTGCTTTTGGATTAGTTCTAAATTAAGGAAAATTATAGTCAGAACTAGCTATACATTTAAAATTAGGCTACAAGTTGGTCCATAAATCAACAAAACTCTAACAACCTGTTCTACATTTCAAATTATAAAAACGCTCACCATGTCATCGGAGGCTTATGTGGCTATTGCCAACATGGGTCCAAGTTGGACACAACAAAAAGCTTATATTGAAATTCCACTTTAATGTTGAGTCATTGGAAAATAAAAAGGGGTTTTTAGTTTCTCTCTCTCTCTCACACACAATCATCTTTATCTGCCCAACGACTGTGATATGAAAATAAATAAAAATGGTTTTTGGTTTATGTATTTATGTTCTCTATATCAATTTCTCTCATTCTCTCTCTCTACCTATCATTCTCCCTCAATCTCTCTCATTCTCTTTCTCGGTCAATCTCTCATTCTCCCTCAATTTCTCCCTCACTCCCTCTCACGTTTTTTTATTTTCTTACACACATATGTAATTAATCAGGCCGTATAAAAGAACATGAAACCAACTTGGTATGGTTAAAAAGTTATTACACCAATTTTTAATTCACAAGAAGCTCTTGGCTATGAAATTTACACCAACTAGAGAATGATAAAGATTAAGGGAGAAAAATATATTGATTGAGAGTGAGAGTGAGGGAGAAGAATGAGAAAGATTGAGAGAGAACAAGAGAGAGAGAGAGAGAGATGATTCTGAGTTTTTATCAAATAGGCATAATGATTTTTGAACCATACCAAATTGGTCTTATGTTCTTTTATACAACCTGATTAGTACCATATAAAGTGTGTAAGAAAAATAAAAAAAGAATGAGAGGGAGCAAAAGAGAAAGGGAATGAGAGAGATTGATTGAGAATGCTTTTTTATTGATAGAAAAAAAACATAAATACAAAAACCAAAAACCATTTTTATTTCTTTTCAAATAACACAGTCATTGAGCAGAGATAGACATATGTGTGTGTGTGTGTGTGTGTGTGTGTGTGTGAGAGAGAGAGAGAGAGAGAGAGAGAGAGGGAGGGAGGGAGCGTGAGAGTGTGGGAGAGACAGAGTGAGTTGGAGATCGAGAGATGATCGTGAGAGTGAGAAAAGGGAGGGCAATCGAGAGACAGAGGGAGTGAGAGAAAAACTAAAAACCTATTTTCGGTATAGGTTTTTTGTTGTGTCCAACATGGACTAAGAGTCCCGTGTTGGCAACAACTAGATGACATGGCAAGGATTTTTATAATTTGAAATATAGAGCCGGTTGTCAGAGTTTTGTTGGTTTCTGGACCAACCTGCAACCTAATTTTAAATGTACAACAAACTTTGACTATAATTTCCCTTTAAATTATATATTTTATTTACATTATATAAAATATTTTTTACTTATCACACTTAATTTTTGTCTGTCTATGGTATCATTTGACTCAAACCACTAACCCACCATCAAAAATAAAAATAATTTGATTTCTTAGTTAACATTAAATTTTGTATTACATTTCCATCAGCGAAAAAAAAATATTTCTTATGTATAAAACTTATTTTTGTTCAATATAATAAATGCACAATATTAGAGATGTACCCAATATTTTATTATATATATATATATAAACATTAGATATGTGCCCAAAATTTTTTTTTATCTTTTTTTTATCTTTTTGTTATTCTTTGTATTTTCTATTATTAAATTTTTTATTATTTGACTATGATATCATTTCATTTCTAGGTAGATTTTGAATTTGGCATTCCATTTTCATCATTAATAAAAATACTTCTTACATTTCATAGTTATTTATTTTAATTTTTTATTATTTAATTATAACATTATTTATTAATCCATTTGACCCCAAATGGTCGAATTGCTTATCCAACATCGGGAGGGAAGAAAATGGATTTATTTTCAAATTACTTTTCAAAATATTTATTTTTATATTATTAAAACTAATATTGTGGATTTAATTATGTGGATTTTTACATTCCATTTCCATCATTAATAACAGCATTTCTTGTTTATCATACTTATTATTGTTTAATATTTATGTTAAAAATGTTTCCATTTTTTTAATTTCTATTTTTTCATATTATTTATTTTTAATTTTATTATTTAATCATGGCAACACTGATTAACCCATTTGACCCCAAATGATTTAATTTCATACCACCACCTAGATGAAAATACTATTTTTTCCAGGTAGATTTTAAAAGTATAAGATTTTATGCTATTGGAATTATTTATTTATTAAGTATGGATTTAATTAATTGAACTTAATTAATGATGAGAATAAACAAAAATGACTTAAATATATGATTCAATGAACATGAATGCAAGTTAATAGCTTAAATGTTGGATTTAACATTAAATTTTGTATTACATTTCCATCATTGATAAAATTATTTCTTTTGTATAAAACTTATTTTTGTTCAATATAATCAATCCACAATATCAGAGATGTACCCAATATTTTATTTTTTATAAATATATAACATTAGATACATGCCCAAAATTTTTTCTATCTTTTTTTGTGATTCTTTGTATTTTCTATTATTAAAAATTTTATTATTTGACTATGACATCATTTTATTTCCAGTTTGATTTTGAATTTGGCATTCCATTTTCATCATTAATAAAAATACTTCTTACATTTCATGGTTATTTATTTTAATTTTTTATTATTTAATTATGAAATTATTTATTACTCCATTTGACTCAAAATGGTCTAATTGCTTACCCACTTCTAAAAGGAAAGAAAATGGTTTTGTTTTCAAATTACTTTTCAAAATATTAATTTTTATACTATTAAAATTAATATTATGGATTTAATTATGAGGATTTTTGCATTCCATTTCCATCGTTAATAAAAATATTTGTTATTTATCATACTTATTATTGTTTAATATGTATGTTAAAAATGTTTCCATTTTTTTTTAATTTCTATTTTTTTATTTTATCTATTTTTTATTTTATTATATAATCGTGGCAACATGGATTAACCTGATTGACCCAAAATAATTTAATTTCTTACTACCACCTAGATGAAAACACTATTTTTGCTAGGTAGATTTAAAGTATAAGCTTTTATGTTATTGGAATTGTTAATTTATTAAGTATGGATTTAATTAATTGAACTTAATGATGAGAAGAAACAAAAATGGCTTAAGTATATGATTCAATGAACGTGAGTAAATTTTGTCTTTGGAAAATTACAGAAATATTCTTGAGGCCATTAATGCTTTTTAAAATAGTATAGATATTAAGGTGATGTGGATGCCACCACTAACCCATTCAATTTCCTCTATTACATTCTTCACTTCTCCTCCATTCCTCCCTTCTCTTCTTCTCTTGATTATACCATGATTACTTAGACTTTTCTGGCTATGGCTTCAAGGTCTAGGAAGCAGAAGAGTCTCTCATAATAGAGGAAATTACCAATGTACCCATTGAAATTTGTCTCTCCTAATAGGCTTAAGAGGGATATTCAAAATCTTTAAAACGACGGGGTTTCTCTCAGGAGAGGAAGGGTTACCTTGCAACCCCAACCAAGCTTTAGCAGCCATTTGTTTATACTCTGAATAATAGAAGAAGAAGGGGTTCCTTTTCCCTCAAATCTCTAACTACATCTGTCCTTCCAAATGGTTCATAGAAACAATGGGGGAAGAATTTTCACAAGGTAATGAGATTGTGAATCTTGTTTGCAAGATTCCACCATAACTTGATCCTATCCACAACATGTTGAGAATGAATTAGTGGAATATCAAACAAATTAAATGACTATAGTAGCACCAAACAAATTTTGTTAGCTAAAGTTCCACCAACAAACATATGATTAACATTTTCCTCACAAGGTTGGCCACAACAACAACACTTGGATGGCAGATTAACCCCATGCTTCCTAACTAAAACGTCCAAAAGAATGGCACCATGAAATAGATTCCAAGAAAAAAAATGGAAATTTTTGTAGAGAAGCCTGTTTTCAAACCTATTCGTACCAATTCACATTAAAGTCATGAGCACTAATCACTTCTCATTGATGAGATAGAGAAGTCTCTATTAGTAGAATCCATATTTCCTTCTCACTTTTCCTACCCACTCTCTACGGGCCATGAATTATAGTTGTACATCTCTAAGTTCACGACAGGTAGAGTGGGTAGGAAAAGTGAGTAGGAAATCCCATTTGCTATTAGTACTACATCTCCAAACAAGTCTATCATCATCATTATTAAGTGACAACTTTACACTAGAATAGGATAACATCTGAATCTGATCTGATTACATAAATACATTATCTAAATCTAGAATAATAGGATTAGGCATCAAATTTTCATGTATCATTGATAGGCGTAATCCAACTTAATTCATGGACAAAACTTGATTTCTCATTTCTTCAACTTCAAAAATTAACAAACCATAGTTCATCCAATTGTCATATCGGAATGAATTACCTCCCCTGATTATCCTTAGAGAATGATATAAAGCAACAAGCTTGAGCTCCATCATGACATTCAAATATTTTGAACGTCACCTTGGCTTCTCAAGTAATGAACATGGAAACCATTGAGGACTGGCTTGTTGGTGTGTTAGTTGATTTGTTCCAGCATTGATGTCGAATCGAATTCCGCAACCAGCACTTTGGAGAAAAGCGGGTCAAGGGGAAGCTATTAATGATGCATGGCACCAAATACCAAAATAAAGGGTAATGCACATAGAGTTGATTTGACATACTTTGTTTACACGGACTTAGTCCAACTACTTTTCCTTTGAAAGAACTTGAACCAATATTTATGAATAAAAGCCCTAAAGATATTGACAAGAGATCTTACTCCAAGGTCGTCCTTTTGAATCGGTTTACATATTTTAGCCCATCCCATCTAGTTAGTTTTATTTTCAAAGGCAGAATCTCCCCACAAGAAGTTAGTAAATAATTGATGAATCCTATTTATTATTGCCTTAGGAGGAGAAGTAACACAAATAATGTGGATTAAAACATGTTTGATTAAAACATGTCTACCACCTGAACTTAGGAGCTTTGCCTTTCACCCCTCAATGTTCTGTTGAATTTTGGTTACAGTAGGATCAAAATCTTGAATTCTCAATTTAGTTATGCCAATAGGAGCTCCCAAGTACATAAAAGGAGAAATCTTTTGCATGAAACCAGTTACTTGTGGAATCAAATTAACTGTCATAAAGGGCATTTTAGGATGCACAATAAAACAAGACAAACCACAAAATTTTGGAAACCCCACTTCTCACCTCAAGGAAAAATAATAGTAGCATTTGCATATAAACTGTGAGTAACCTTCATACAACCTTTGGGAAGAGCAAAGTAATAGTATGGAACATATTCATTACTAAAAACTAGATATTGAGACCTCTATTGAGCATCTCCTTGGCAAGGATGAAAATGCTAGAAAAGAGAGGGTCACCTTGATGCAAATTCCTCCTAAAGTGAAAATAACCTACCGGATAGCTAGAGGAATACTTCTCAAATAAAGACTAAGGACTTAAGGAGTACCCAAAAGGAAAAGAATAGAGCTAGAGGAAATTGGTGGTGGTCCGACCCCCTAAGAGAATAATCTCCAACCCTAGTTCGTTAACCCAAACTGTGTTTTCTTTTGCATTATATTAGTAGCATGCCTTGAGTGACCTTCTATCTTGACTTGCAATTGTCCCATATTTTCAAGATTGGGACCCACTACTGAACATAATGGGGTCCATTCAGTAGTGAGATCCCAGTTCTTGGCCAATTGTTCAACACATTATCATGTGATCTTTAAACCTCATCTCGTAATTATACCAGTCCAAATTGAGATTATCTTAGATTGGCTATCTATACAACATAAGCAATATTGTATTGAGTTAGATGGACAAGGCTCCCAACAAGTGGGCTATATAGAATATGATCTTTGAGGGGAGGTCCATCGCATTAATTAGATTGAGCTCAAAGAGTGTATTACCTTGTTTGTTAGTAGTCAAATTTGCTGACTTGATAAGATTCCGAATATATTTCTACTGGTTCACTATGTAATCACAAGGAAATGAATGTGACTCCAAACCAAGAAAGTAAGGGGCCCCGAGTGATCAAGCCTTTCATAACAGAAGATTTTAGCCCTCTTTGCCATCAAATGTGCTAAGTAGTTCAAATTTCTGTTTACATATAAGATCATAAAGTACGACTAAAGGAGAAAATACTATCCAACTCTAAACACTACCATGATATCTCCAATATATGTGATATTTTAGATTTCATTGGTAAACAATATGTTTAAGGATTAAAATTTAAGAATATTATTAAAAACATTCTAATATTTCATAAATCATCATAATTTTTTAAAAATATATATATTTTTTTTCAAAAGAATCAATGGGGAATTGATGATTATATAATTGGTTTACTATTTTGATATGATATACTTATTCACTATAAATCAAAAGAAAAAGAAAAATTCTTGTAACTACAAAAAAGTATTCTTAAAATGTTTTTTTTGAGCTCTAAATTTGCGGTTATACTTTTGATGATTCGTTGTAGGTTTATTAATTAATTCCATGTTTCTATAAATATTTTCTATCTTTTTAGATTTTTCAAATACTTTAATAAAATTTCCATAAGGCAAGATGCCCATCAATATAAAGAACCATGGGCAAGACTAACTTTATGGAAAAATTCATACAACATATAGCTTAGTCTTTCAGCTATTGAATACCTTGCAAATTGTATCCAATAGTAAGAATATCATTCACATACAATAAGAGGAAAATAGAGCCCAATTCACTAATATGGATAAATAGGGAATTATCATGGTAGCTTGAACATAGCTAGCTACTTTCCACAATGTTCAAGCTAAGCTCTTTAATTTGTTTCAATCCACACGATGATTTCAGCTTACAAACCATAAATATGTTACTAAAATACCTTAGAGGGGTGTTATGTGCAGTCTCCTTCAAGGTTCAAAGTATCGATATATATATATATATATATATATATATATATATATATTGCTCCTTATTGCACAAAACATATCAACTTTAAGGGTCACAAGTACGTTAAATACAAGGATTTATTACAATGGCCATATTCAGGGGTTAATACCTTTCCTAAAGATAAAGCAATTTCAATTCATGACTATCATTCCTTTGAATTTATGTGTGCCTATTGATATTTTGAACCATGGTCTTTCTTCAAATGCCCATGTAAAACAGCATTTTTGGCATCCATCTATGATATAGTTTAACCTTCAATAAATGTAAGAGCAAGAAGAACTAGATTGATGTCATTTTAACAAAATAAATAAAGTTTTATTTATTTATTTATTTATAATTCGCACCATATTCTTGTTTATATTCTTGAACTACTAAGCCGGCTTCATGTCAATCTATTGAACCATTAGACTTAATTCTCGCAGAAAAAAATCTAATTGTGATCAATTATAAATACATTTGGAGTGAAGGGATGAGAGATCCATCGTACGGATGCCCAAATCTTGCGGAATAAGGTGGGTGAATTTCAAAAATTTTTCTCTCTCTTTCAATTGAAAATCGAATTCCCTATTTAGAAAATCACATTTTCAATTATCAATCTTGAATCATAAACTGAACCAGATATGAACAAAAGCAGTAGGAAAGAATTATACCTGATACGTAGAAGTAATATCTCCCAATGAAGGTGTTCACGCCCAAGGAAGTATCCAAAGACTGCTCCCACTGAAGATGACACAGTGCAGGATGGAGCAGGATCAACAGAGTTCTTCTCCAAGAACCTAGTCCTTCGCAAGAAATAACAGGATGGCACATGAGCACAACTTACTATCAGTTCTTTCACAAAGAACTAATATCAAGATCAAATCTTGACTTCTCCCACTGAACTGGAGATCGAACTGGCAATGTAGGCGGCAAGAAGAAGGAGGCGGCAAGAAAGAATTCTACAGGGTTGCTTGATTCTTTCTTCTGTGATTTCAGCATTAAAGAGGATGTGAGTATCTATCTGCTAAAGATTGCCGCCCCTTCCTTCTTTTGTAACCCTAAATGATCAGCTCCTAATCCAATTAGGAGTTGCTGATCATCATATTTGGATCAGACATCCCTTTAGGTGATAATGATAAGCCTTATCTTATCTATAGATTGAATCAACATTCTCCTAATCTTATTAGGAGGTTTCCAGATCCAAATCACATTTAGATCTGAACTCTCTAAGTGGATAGGGTTAAGACCCTATCCTATCTACTAATCCATCTCAAAATTTGCCCCATATTTAACTAATTAAATAGACCAGTTCGAAATGGGCTTTAGGCCCAGCCCAATTGGGCTTCCTTGTATGGTGTGGGACCCAAGCATTGATCTACACATCATCCACATGGGTTCAACCCAGCCTTTATTACAAGGCCTGGCCGAATACACTATTAGGGACAGTGCACCCCCTGAAACCCATCAAATGGGCTCTATTGACCCAACACTTATCATAAGTGGTCCCTAGGCCAAGCCACCTTGTAACACCTAGGGACTGTGGGCAGATGCAAGATTAGCCCGTCATGTATTATCCTCAATGGTCTTACACTCAACCTCTCAGCCCATAATGATCAAACACTGCCCGACAAGAGATGACCTCTCCCTCGGCTGCAAGGAACAATGTTGCATTCTCTACTTGTATGGATCCCAGGAATTAAAACCTTTTGCAAACATTTTAGAAACCACAATACATATACTTTTATATCTCATATAAAATATATTTTGCAAAACAAATCTCAATGATTGGAATCAGCTGCCCACAGTCTTGATTTCCATCAGAGAGTGCATCCCCGATCATTACCTTTATCTAACAAAGGGGCTGATCCTATCACTATGATCACCCACTCAAATGAATTCTCAGGCTGTCCCAACATACCCAGGTTTTGGCCCCCGCTAAGGATTTCACTGATTGGTACATCAAAGACAGTCCAATCCGACACCTAGTATAGTATCATAATCGAGTCTAGGGGTTGAGTGTAACTTTCCAGTTTTGCCCATTAATCTCAAAGGTCTAGGGCAATACTAAAAATTTGGTCCGGTTCAAAGATTCAATTGATCATACACTGCATGTGCCTAGGGTCTCACATTGATAGCTGAGACAGGCCACCCCAACTGACTTGGTGGCACATCAGTGTCAACCTTATCAGGATATGTCTCTCCAGATCGACCCACTGGCTGTGAACACTCAAACTAACACGAGTCTCATTAAGTGTCAGTTTAAGGGTATTACACAGAAACATACCAAGGGAACATAAATCAAATATGTACTTTTATTCATTTACAATAAACTCATAATGTACATCATTCTGATTGAAGCTAAGGGCATACAAAACTGTCCAACATGGAGGCCATGGCACAAGATCCTATGTTTCGTTTTTATGTAATGCTTGAATTTCATCATCCATAGCTTATCTCTAACATAATGCACAATGCGCTTGTTTGTAAGTAGTTGGAATATCAATTGCATCAAAAGAAGAGAACAGCAATCTATAGGTACACAAGACACCGTTGCAAGGTCTAGCAAATAAGGAAAAGAGAAATAATCAAGATTAGATACATGAGGTGTAGAGTCAAGTTTAGGACTATTCTCTACTAGTGTCAAGGGTGAGGGTTCAAATTGATCCTACCTTCTCTAACACTTAAGCAATAGAGATTTTGATGAGGTTACAAAACAGTATGCTACATCAAAGTTAGGTAGAATAGAAGTACGACTCTCAAAGGATTTTGATTCCAAAAATTAAATAGACAACTAGTTTGTTAGGAGCCGTTTCCATCATTAAAATGGATAGCATATATAACAAGAAATAAATCAAATAGGGGGGGGGGGAATTCCATTGACCAAGAATTCCATGCTCTTTTTTTAGCTTTATGTGGGGACCAGGGAAAGTTTATTTTCTCAGGTATCACGTACCTAAGAAAGTGATACCCATCTCCTAGGTGGATAAATAAATTTCCCACATAGGGGGGAATTGCCAACACTTGAATAAGACAAAAATGCCCCTTTTAATAATGGATTTATATGGATAAAATGGTCATTGCCTTATTTACCTAGGAAATAAAAGAATATGAGTAAATGCACTTACATGGGTAAGTGTTTCCAAGAAAAACTTACCTCGGTAATTGCATCTACCCAGGTAAGTATTTATTGAAAAGAGAACGAGGCCTTAATGTTTTACTTTAACAATGCAATTTGTAATTAGGTTTGATGATCAGAAAGAAAGTAAAGGGATAAACAAAATTCCAAATGTTTTTTAGAAATTCAAAATGTCTTTCTTATAATAACTATGCCTCAAAACTTCAAATGCTAATTAGGTTCTAGACTGACTAGGGTATGTTTGGTACCAATGCAGTTTTCTTAGGCAATAGAAACACCTTGATAAATGATAAAGTACTCCAGGTTATGTGTACCTTTTTTTAACATTATATGGTGTTAGCCGGTTGGTGCCATTAGGTGCTACCTGGGCAAAAAGGAGAAAATGTTTTCTCCAATACAAGAAGCTTCATTTTGACATTTTCTCAAGAAGCTACTTACACACAACCAAGGTGAAACTATTGATTGTAATGGTTGGAAAACTCTTGAAAAATACTAAACCAAATAGAGGAAATGAGAAAATGTCTACATGGCACTAACTTGGTGGAAACACCTTGGAGAAATGACATTGATATCAAACACCATTTAGAATAGTCCCAAAAAGACCCAATTTTTTTTTAGTAAGATGATAAATATGAACCTAACAAAACTCATTTTCTTCATTATATAAATATACGGTCCAACAAAGAAGATTAATGAAAAATAAAACATGTATTTAGTTCTTACATTAAGACCAACTAGAGGAAAAAGATTTGGTCCCTTCTCTCTTGATTAATCGTTCTAATCTTCCAAGTTCCAACTTGATTTCTCCAAAACTCCTAACTAAATTTGCTTTGAAGTATGTTAGAAGTTAGAATATGGTTTCTATGTGACAAGATAACAATAAAGAGGGAGAAAAGAGAGAAACAAAGCTGGGTCTAAAGGGGTGTAATGATTTAGTTGTCCCCACCCCAAAGAGTCTATATATATTTCAATCTATCTATCTATTATATTGTTCTATAATTACAAATCAATCCCTAAATGGGAATAAAATAGAAAATACAATAGCTATAATTATTTATACAAATGATATAATACATCTTAGCGCCCACCATATATTATAGTGGGTCATCTCTTGTCTCTTTCGTTGGTACAGAACAATACTGGTGATCTTGGAAGTCTGAATCATCTATTGGAAACACTTTACAGAGAAAATCCTGGAAACGTGTTGAGTAAACTCCAGGATTTACAGCTGAAATTGATCGTGAGTCGTACTGTATTGATTTATAAGCATGCTCAAGACGCTTCAACACATTGTATCCCTGAAAAGTATTGATAATTCCAAAGTATAGAAAAACATTGTAACATTCCCTTGTGTTTACTTTTGGATGTGTCTCATTTCGTTGAAGCCGGACAGCACGGGCAGGCATTTCTACACCGAGGTTATTAGGTCTACAATAAAACATTTAAGTTAACTTACATAACTATGAAAAAATGGACAGGATAATAGGTAAGGATTCTAAAAGAGATACACTTAAAAGGTTATAATTTGTAGTAAGAAACACCTAAGGACTTACGGTTTGACAAAAGATATGGTGCTTGAAATAATGCAATGGCTAAAAAGGATTTTTGTAGCCAAGGTTTATTTGAGTTCAGTTGAGTATATACACCATTATAGTTGTATACATAATAAATCTAATAAATTGTATTGAGCATTGATAAAATAGAATGCAAATATTATATGGTAATCTTTATTTATAACTATAGGAAATAAGATGCAATTTTATTCTATGCTACTTGCCTTTTCATTTATTTAATGCCCTTAAGTAATTGGGTGTTGTGCATTAATGTGGATGCAATTTTGCCAAGTTAGACTGAATTGTATTTCACCAAAAGTAGCATTTTCTAATACATCTATATCTATATCTATATTTATAGTACTATTAAAAGTGAAAATGAGGTCTAAATTTGGACTTTTTCTTGACTAAGATACCCTTATTTTTTAATTTGGTTGCTCTTTATTGTGAAGGTAAAAATGTAATTTTTTTGGGTACTATTTTTAAATTCATTCTATTCCTTCCCATTAAGTCCTATATTTAAGGTATTAACTTCCATTTCCTTTCTAATTGTGGCGGCAAACAACCAAGAGGAAGAGAAAAAAAAAAAAACACAACTTTTCTTAAACCAATTGTAAATGAGTTTCTTTGAATTTTGATCCAGAAAACAACATGAAAAGAGGAAGAACACCTAATTGATTTGTCCTCAAGTCTAATACATGCACTTTGATACCAAATTTGCTTGGTAGAAAGTGAAGAAAAGAGGGAGGTAAATAGAAGAGAGAAGAGAGGAAAGGAAAGGAAGAGGAAAAACACGATTGGGAATCAAAAAGTCCCTACTGGTGGTGCCAACAACCATGATGGCAATTAGAGGAAAGATATAGTATTTGACTAGTGACACTAAGAAACCAGACATTAAGGATGCTTCTCATGGTAAATGGGTCCAAGAAAATTACATTCTGATGACTTGGCCATGTAACTTCTCATTAATCGATGCTGCTAGAGCTTTGGGATTTGTCCTCAAGTCTAATACATGCACTTTGATACCATGAACTCTTTATGGCATGAGATTGACCTCTTGATGTGAAAGAAATATACTCTTAACCTCTTGATGCTGCTAGAGCATATGAGTTAAGGAGTGAAGTAACTAATCTTAAGTAGGGCAAAAGTTTGTGTTGGTTTACTTTTCTACTATGAACTCTTTATGGCATGAGATTGACCACTTGGATACAACTAAGTGAGAAAGTTAGAATGATGCAACAACTTATAAAAAGTTGGTTGAGAAAAATAAAATTGTTCAAAAAACTTTTTTATATACTAGAAGTGCCACAAGGGCATAAAAGTCATTTTGCCTTATTCACTCTATATATATTAATAAAATATGGCACCACTAGAACTGATTTCACCTCTCAACCTTTTCTCTTCTTTTCTCCCTTCCCTCTCTCTCTCTCTCTCTCTCTCTCTCTCTCTCCTATTATTCTTCCATATTTCTACTATTTTTTTTTGCTAATGTGATATTAAAGCGAAACTACTGGGCTTGAGAGTAGATCGAACAAATTTTTTCTCCTTCATCTTGTTATCTTCTCTAGACTAAGATCAAAAGGATAAACCTACGACTGATACAAGTTTTTTGTTTTTTTTTTGTTTTTCTACCTTCTTTTGGGTCATATACAAGAAAAAACTTTGAATTAAGACAATTGGATGCTATGAGAAAGTATTGTGATTTTCAAATCACTTTTTTTTGTTGATCGTGTAACCCTTATACCGGAGAATGGAATTTCTGTAGGTCACAAATAACTTGTTTTGACCATTTCTTTTGTGGATCGTATAACCCTTATACCAGAGATTGAATTTCTATAGGTCACAAATAACTTGTTTTGACCATTTTTTGTGTGACTTTACTATTTGTGGTCTGTCCTCGTGGTTGGTGTGATTAAATAATTTGGAAGTATGGTGGGTTGTAATTACTAAGTTTATTTTTCCCTTTAATGGACTAAATTACCTTGAATGGTCTAAGGGAATTAAGCTCTACATTACTGTTAGGGGAAAATAGGGTATGTCAATGGTAAAGTGAAGGAACCAAAGACTAAAAGTGCTAAACATGATAGGTGGGATCAAGAGAATGGTATGGGGGTGATGCCATGGCTTTTGGTTTCTTTGCTACCATAAGTGAGAAAGACATTTATGTGGGTTAAAACAACTTGTGAAATATGAGAACAAGCAAAATCTACCTATTCAGAGTAGAGGGACTATGCAAAGATATACCAATTGTAAGATAAGTCATCTACTTGTAAGCAGGGAGAAAAGAGTCTCTCAATGTATTACTTAGATCTGACATCGATCTAGAAAGAGTTGGACCATTATCAAAGTGTGAATTGGAACTGTGATGAAGATGCAAAATTTTACAAGTCCCTTGTCTTCCAGTAGTGGGTATTTATTGTTTTCTTGGGATTGAATCCTTTATATAAGTCTATTAGAGTATAAATCTTGGAAAGTAAGGACTTACCTTCAATCTAAGAGGTCTATGCCTTAGTCCAATCTGAGGAGAGTAAAAGAAGTGTGATGAATTGTTCAAAGGGGGAAACAATTACCCTGGTAGTCAAGGGAGGTACAGGTGGAAATGGAGGGGGTTCTTTTAAGAAGGGTGACTTCTAAAAGAGAGTGAATGACAAAGACATACTTTGCTTTATGTGATCTCACAGAGTTCTTTACTTCATGTAGATCCCTAAACCGAAGCTCCTATGTTAAGATACTTCAACAAAATGGTATTTCTAAGAGGAAAAATCGTTATATTCTTGAGGTTGTTTGTGGATTATTATTACATATGCTTGTTTCGAAACATTTTTGGACGGATGTTGTTATGTATGTTGCATATATTATCAACAGTATGCCATCTCGATTTCTAGAGTAAAAGGACCCACATCAACTTTTGTTTCCCAAAGCCCCTTTGTTCTCTTTTCCAATGCATATCTTTGGACGGCGTTGTTTTGTCCATGACTTGTCTCCTACTCATGGTAAGTTTGACCCTTGTGCTAATCCTTTGTGTTTTTCTAAGTTACCATTTGCCTCAAAAGGGGTACTGGTGTTATGATCCTACTTTCCAAAAGTTTATGTCATCATGGATGTATCCTTTTTTGAGAGTGAACCTTTTTTTCCCTATTTATCCTGAATGGGAATGTAGGGTTGAGGAGAAACACACTCAGGTTTAACTACCCTCTCTTCCTGATCCTCCTCCATTCCGTGTTTTTCTTTATCACCACAAGGGCTAGCAAATTTCAAGAGCCATGAAACCTAAAACTATGTTGCCAATACCATCAGACTCTCTAAAGTTAAATCCTCCTCAGCTTGGTAGACTTGTTCCAATTGATATGCCTCATCCTCTTGATATTGATCATTCTGCTATTGATGTTCTTGATATTTCTATTGTCAAGAGAAAGAGTGTTAAATCTTATGCTGCTAATTGTCCTATATCTCACTTTGTGTATTATGATTATATTTACCTTTATATCGTGCTTATCTTTCCTCCATTGACAATATTTATATTCCTAAGATCATGGCTAAAGTTTTATCTATAACTTAATGGACATATGTAATGAAGGAAAAAATTAATGTCTTGCACAAGAATGACACTTGGAAGTTGGTAGACCTTATTGAAAGAAAAGAATTAGTGGGATGTAAGTGGGTGTTCATAGTGAAACATAGGATTGATGGTATGATAAAAAGGTACAAAGTCATACTTATGGCAAAAGGGTTTACACAGGTGTATGGTGTGGATTATGTAGAGAACTTTGCCCTAGTAACCAAGATAAACTCTATCAGAATCTTTCTTTATTGGTTGCTAATCTTGATTAGGAACTTCACCAATTAGACATAAAAAATGCATTCTTGAATGTTGATTTAAAGGAGGTGTATATGATTTAGCCTTCAGGTTTTGTGCCAAAGGTAGTGAGCAGAAGGTGTGCAAGTTAAAAAAAATCATTATATGGGTTGAAATAGTTACCTTGGGCCTAGATTTGTAAGTTTCACTTGGCTGTACAATAAAGGGTAAATTTCTTAAATTATTCTTATGGTTTAGCTAATCAACTAAGTACACCCTTACTATTTGAAAATTAACTAACATTAACCCTATTATTTCTAACAATTGACTAATAATTGAGATGAGGTTTGGATTATGATGATGAGCTAGTCATGGTTTATTATATAAAGCAAATGTCCACTTAGGGTTGAGAGCTATACTAATGCGTATTGGGTTGGTTTAGTGGGTGATAGAAGATCCATTATTGGATAGTGTACATCTGTTGATGGTAATTTGGTGACTTGGAAAAATATAAAAGCAAGGGTTGGTGGCAAGAAGTAGTGCAAAAGTAGAGTATCAAGTGATAGCATACACCATGTGTGAGTTTGGCTTCAACATTTGCTATGAGAACTTGGATATAATACATCCACTCTCATGAAATTATATTGTGATAATTAGGCAATTATGCACAATGTCTTTGATCAAGTTTCCACAAAAGAACTAGTTTTCCACAAAAGAAGAAAACATATAGAAATCGTTGGCTACAAGCTTTGTGTGGTCAAATGATCAATGGGTAGATTGGTTCACCAAGTGCTTGATAGGGTTGTAGGTGACTTTTAAGTTGGGGGAGTGTTAGGAAAGGTTGTATGAATAATGGTAATTTGGTCTATTTACATTATTTTATGTTATTTATGATTTTACAAGTTTGTACAAATTTAAGTTACTAGGGGTGTTCATGGTTCAATTCGGTTTTAGGCTATTTGGCCAACCAAGCCGATTTGGTCGAGTTAGGGAATTGGTCACTGAAACCAACCGACCAATGATGAAAATTAGCCAACTTGGGTTATATCAATTTGGGTTGGTTGCTTCGAAAAATTTAACTTTAAAAATTAAATTTAAATTTAAAGAATTGTAATGATATTATTAAAAAGTAAATTAAAAAAATACAATATAAAATATTTTAAACTAAGAAATATAGGAATATTTTCACTCTCCTATATTAAAAAATATATAATTTGAAATATAAAATATTAATATGCATCTATGGCCGGGTCAATTCGGATCAGTTGTATAAATGATCAAACCAAAACCGACCTGAACTCTCAGATTAGCATAAATACTAAACCAAAACCAACCTAATTAATGTACCACATACAAGCCAAACCTAATGCATGTACATAATAAGGACATTAATATTTTCTGAAATTTGGCCATGTAGAGCACCATTCCATGTTCTTGTGTGGAATAAATTACGACACCCCAACTGTCCCCCATTCAAAATTTCCAAAGCCCTCATTTCAGGTGTCGGATCATCTTACACTCTGAAAAAATGACAAGACTTTTTGCCACAATGTTGGAGATTAGGTAAATTACTATTTTCATTTTGTAAAATAAGAAAATAGAGAACAAATTTAACAATATTAAAATTTTAGATATATTTCAAAACTTTGCGTATAAGGCCCAAAGAATTTTAATACCTAAAACATGAACCGAGTAACTTGACTTTCCAAAAGCATGAGCCAACTCGGGATTTGCTACCTACAAGTTGATCCCACATACCCACTCATACCTACTCATAGAGCACCACCACCGTGTATTGAGAACATCTCCCCGTGAATGACAGGGGAGATATTCCCAATGTAAAGCTGTAATGTCTCATGGGTTGAGATGCGGGAATAGCTCGTTGGTAGCAGATTCATGCCCCCATATTAATAGTAAAGCCTTATCCCAACTAAATGGAGTTGGCTATGCCAAATTCAGTTTTGTCATTCCACTCTTTGACGAGTCGTGCCCATGGTTAAATTGTGAGTCCTTAAATTAGGGGTGCAAGTCGGGCGGGTTGGGCCGGGTTTATGGTCAATTCGAGCCCAACACTAAAACTTGGATTTAAGACTTGAGACCGAGGTTAGGCCTGATCTTCCCAACCCGACCCCAGCCTGTACTATAATTTGGTACATTCGGGTTTGGCCTGGTTCCAGATTGATATAGTTGGACTGGTTCCAATCTCATCCCATGCAAAATTTCAACCTGGGCTGGTTTGGGCTCGGGCTGGGCCTGCCCAAGTTGCACCCTTTGAGAAAGCGCTTATTTCAAATGGGGGAATTTAGGTATTTTGAAATTTATGTGGTGGACCGAGACGGGCCAAAAGTGCAATAAACACTTATAAAAAAGCCTTAAAAATAAGCCAAAAATTTTGCCTTTATAAGCACTTATTCGTCTTTTTACCCAAACGCACACATGTGCTTACTGGTGTAGTCCTGGCCTAAATTAAAAATAAGCACTCCCAAATGGGTAGTTTATTTTCTTTCATTTCATTTTCACCTACTTTGACCCCTCGCTCCCCCCACCCAATACACACGCACATTCATTTCCGTACTATGACAATCAAATAACTATATAGACTATTGTAATTCTTTTTTGATATTCTAATAAGCCTCTATGTTTTATTGGGCTAACAAGGTTCAGTTTACATTATATGCTGGATTAGATAGTGAAGTAAAATGCCATTGCTACAGGTTAGTCCTGAGGTTAATACCTAAAATGCATAATTCTTCAGAACTCTACCAATGACGATGCAGCTCAGGTGAAGATTTGTTCAACAGGAATAACAAAAAAACCAATAAATAATAACCAGTACAGTTTCAAGAAACCTAATATGTATAAGCAAAGCCCTCAGACAAGAAGCTTCTCCTTCAAACATGCTGCAAGGCCTCACACTCAAAAATAATTTTTTATTCAAAATAAAATATATGTTGAGTGGTGCCGGTAGCACTCTTTCTCTAAAATTATGTTGCTTCCTAATTCGGATTAGGAAGTTGGTGCATATCCTTTGATTACAATTCAAGTCTATTTTAGTTTCCTAATTCAAATAAAATAACCAGAAAAAAGGCTTTCAAGATGTGACATTCATGTTGGTTACATTCTTTTAGATAGACTGTTGTTTAGTTGCAGATAAAACCAAATTTGGTTTTTCTAAATGAAATAAAAAGAAAACCCAGTCTAGATGCCCCAAGACTTACCGTGTCGATGGTGGGTCCCAAACAAAATAGGTATCTGTAGTACGAGGCATTAACTAATTAGTGCTATAAAGCTCAGCACAGGTAGATGGATGCAAAAGCGGTCCATTCATAGGGTCTCTTTAGGGTCTGTAGAGCTAGCTGATAGGCTATTAGTGTGTGTAGGGTTCCAACACCACATTTTATATTTGCTGTTTATCTTTTTTTTTAGTTAAAATAGTTGGTCTGGTTGAGCCTTGTTTGTCTTCCTTTTATAGCTTACAATATAAATAAGACTTGGTGGGCGGCTAGAAACATGATTCAGCCGAACCCTTTATTTTCTTCTTCTTCTTCTTCTTCTCTTCCCTCTTCTCTTCGTGACCCTTCTTTCTCTCTTCTTTTTTCTACTGAATTAAATCAGAAAACATCTATTTTCTGGTTTAATCCTTTCAAGTAGGTCCAAATGATAGGTTTCAACACAGATTTCACTAATTATAGCATAACATCCTAATTTCATATGTGTACATTGTGTCCTTAGGCCTTTTAAAGTGCTTTAGCAGTCGATGTTTTTGCTCATTTTGCTACAGAATTGGCCAAGAAAGATATCCAATTGCTATGCTCTTTGAAATATTGTGCCTTAACTATTGACCTACCAAGTACTTGATACATCTGACTGATGTAAAACATCATTCCATGTGATGAATCTAAAATCCCCTTTTTTTCTGGAGAAATAAAAAAGAAATGCAAAAAAATGAACCCATTCTGATATAGAAACCATCTAAAGTGAAGTTTATATTGATTAAATACTCTTGACTCTAATAGAGACACCATTGTACTCACAAGATTAAGAAAGCACCTCATACAAAAATACCCCTTTTTCGATGGAAAAACAAGAAATCTTGTACCTGTGAGTGTGAGGCTGTTGATAGTTGTTATCAGGAGTTGAGACTTGCTCCTCACATGTCCTTGAATATTCATTGAGTAATGAGTTCTTTTGGGTGGGACTTCCTTCTAAATCTACAGGAGATAGAAAATAAGAATAAAAATAGCAAGCAAAAATTTAACGCAAAGGTCCAATGCTATTATAGGTACAATGTAAAAGAGAAACGAATATAAATGATCCTGATAGGATCATGTAATATTTTCCTTCATGCATCTAAATATTCTATCCCTTTTTTTTGATGAATAACAATTCTATCCTAATTTTTGTAAGAAATTAATATTTTTTATTTTAAGCTGAATATATTGAAGCAATATTAAAAGGTCATCTTTTTACAAAGGGTCCAGCCTGGGCATCCCAATCTGAGCATGTCCATAGGTTGAGCTTGGATCTTTCAGGCCTCAGACCTTGCCAGGTTGGGCTTGGGTTGAGAAATTATGTAGGGGGTACAACTTGGGTGGGATCAGGTTGCAGTTTTGTCAAAATTTGAATGGGCCTGGCCAGAAAGCCCAAATCCAAAGCAGTGTAAAATGAATACTCGGGCAAACCTGACTTGCACCCCTAAACTTAGGTAGCCTATGCTCAGGCTGAGCCTGATTCAACCTGAGTGTGTCTCACCTTTTAAAACATGTAGGTACTATATGTAATGACATTGTTTATATTCACACTATATACTTGTATGCATACTATATAATTAAACTTCTCTGATAATTTATTCACGGCCCAAGCCCCAAGTCCAGTCCATGCTGTGTGAGGGGTTTGGGTAGCTAGGCCTTGGACTGGGAGTCTGACTCCTAGGATCTAATTTGGCCCTAACCCCAACGTGGTCCACCAAGTTGGACTCCAACTTAAGATGCTACCAAAAAATAGGAAAAATAATTCTACAATCTTGTAGTGATTCCCAGTCATCATTATCTAAGCCTTGTCCCATCTATAAAGGGGTTAGGTACACAAATGCTGTTTTGCCATTCAATTCCATTCAATGTCATATCCATCATTGTTAAATTATGGGCACTTAAAACATTTCTTATTGCTTCCACTTAAGTCCTTTTTGGGTTGCCCCTAACTCTGCTAACCCCTTCAGCTTGTAACATATCACTTTTTCAAACAGGAGATGTATGGTCTTCTATGTCCATGACTAAACCATATTATAGTATAATTGCAAGACATGTTGAAACATTAGGTCTTTAATGGAGCATTGAAGTCATAAACATCTGTGAACATATTCACAAAGTCCTGCAGTGAATGGTGATCAATATTCTAGAGCATGACATATCACCTTGATATGGAGTTCCAACATGCAGTCCCAACAAGAAACTGTAACCCATGATGCCTGCTGCTTCCAGAAACTCACAATCATGTTTAATTTGCCTGGTAAAATCAAGAACAAACCAGTATCCCTTAGACAAAGAACATCTGCTTGTGGATGGGAGAATTGTAACAAACCATCCAAAGGAGTTAATATTCAAGGTTGCAGGTTAATTAACTGGACCTTGGCCCTAAAACAGATAGAGAACCATCTAAAAGTTCATTACTCAAATTTACAACACTTCTTATAGAAATCAGACTTAGCCCTTTATTTTGGTTTGGTATCATTGAACGGTTACTTGTTATCTATCCAAAAGGTTCAAGATTGTATGATTTGGACATGGATTTTGCGGATTTATAGAAATCAGACTAGTCTTTGAAGGGATTTTCTATATTAGGATTTATTTTGATAGGTCTTGGTCTAAGAAGTTTTCTTCTGAGATGATATGTAGAGTCAAATGTCTATTTGTAGAAAGTCCTTTAGGAGTTTTACTTAGCCTCAAAGTCTTTCCATCTCTAGGTAGGAATTGCGGAGTGCAGGAGTGTTTAGATTGGGGAAATAAGTCTGCTGAAGTCCATAACAATGTTATAGAAGATTACATGATTTGGAAATTAAAAATATTGCTTTTTGGTTTCTTTTGTCCTTTGGCTGTAATGCCCAAAATAATTTTCTACTTTAGTGTGGCTCATTTGAGGGCCTTGTATTGAGTTTAGTGTGATTATACTTGACTAGAAAAATAAAAATAAAAAAAGATATAACTCATCTACTATCATTCTCTATTATATTCCTCTCTTAATCTTTATTTTCCCTTAGCCTATTACACATGAGTGATTTGATCATCTTCAAACCTGCTCTATATCCTATGACATGTAGGATTGTGAGGAAGCACCACTCAACTGGTTCCATCTAGGAGATCTCTTTTGACAAAATGTTACCCTCTCAGGTAATACAAACAAGGGGACCTCTGTAATACTTTTGTAACCATTTAGACAGTCATCCTGTTAGGATCCTTCTAACTTTTGTTTTCTAAGAAAATATCCTAGACACAACCCAAATGCCTGGCACATGTTCAATGTGTATGACAAAGGGACAAAGTGCAGCTTGATCCACTTTTTACACTTAAACTCTTCCTTAGAAGCTTAAAACAAAATAATTCATCCTGTACTCAAAGAAACCAAAATATCCCAACAATAAAGATGAGCAAAAATTCTTACCAACCACACACTCCCTTTCTCATCTTCTTTGTAATTTTCTTTTTCATGAATGAGTAACATGCTTAATGAAGCAAGTAATTTACATGCTTACGTTAAGACCTGGTGTCGAGTTGATGGATCAAGGTAGAAAACAAAATCAAGATCCTGATCCTTGAATGTGGTAGCCTCATCAATCACCACTCTACTGCAGGATCGGCGTTGTGAGGAACCCTTCAAAGCGAAGCGCTTATGAATGCATAAATCTGAATGAAATATGTTCCTCATTACGGAAAAATATGCCTGTCCATGAGAAAAGGTTCAATCAATTTTCTAAAATGGGAGCCAAAAGATTATTGAACTAAAAGTTTGTAAGATGGTTTTGTAGATACCAATGGTCATCATGGTTCAAAACATCAATATGCTTGACACACAATTTGTGTATCGGGCGTTTTCAAATGGACAAAGTACTTACACTAAGAATTAAGTTTTGAAAATTGGGTCAGGACATCCTTACAATATGGTGTATTGATACTTTGAACTTTGGGTATCATTGATCCATTCCTTGGATTTCTTTTCATTTCCCCTTGTTTCCTTACCATGATATTGATATTATTGAGCCAACCTCAGCTTATGCTGTGATATTTTCAGGCTGGGCATTTCATCCCAGCTTGACAATTAGGCTTCTGGACATGGGCCTTAGCTACGAAGTTATGTAAGCTAGGAGTCTCAAGCTAGCTTGGTCTCATTATCAATGTTTTAAAACACAGAAGCATGTTTTGAGGCATTCTACCATCCCAAGGTGTGAGGTGTAAGCTTCCTGAAATTGGATTTGCTTTTTAATTAATATGGCCATTATCCAATGTTAGTCCAAGCTATTTGGGGCCTTGGGAAGGGTAGGCTGGATATGGTCCTAAGTTTTAACCAATGTTTTAAAATGCGTAGCCATGACATGAGGCATTCCACTACCTAGAGGCATGAGGCATAGTTCAGAACGTTAAGAGGCGTAAGCCTCCCGAACACAAGGAGGCTTAAGAGGAGGGAGGGGGATGAGGAAGAAAAATCTCTTTTTTCTTTATTTTTAATAAAAATCTTTTATATTAAGAAAAATGAACATGCATAGCACTAGTTGAAGGGGGGGGGGGTCTTGGGGCTGCATTGAAAAGGGGGGCTGGGGGCTTTGCCCCTGGCCCACTTTCTTTCCCCTTATCTTCCCTTTCCTTTTCTTTTCTTTATTCTTCTCTTTCTTTTTCTTCCCCTTCCCCTTCTTTTCCTTTCCTTTTTTCTCTTTTCTTCCTTCTTTTTTCTTCTTTTCTTTTTGTCTTTTTACATGGGGTGTATGCCTCATGAAAAAAGTATATGAGGCGTATGCCTCAGAGGTGTCAGTGCCCTTGGCACACGCCTCAGAGGTGTCAGTGCCCTTGGCACATGCCTCATGGCATTTTAGGGGCACCTTGCCTAGAAGCGTGCCTCCAGGCATACACCTCCCACGCCTTTTAAACATTGGTTTTAACCTTTGGCATTGTTTTGCACAAAGTGGTTGTTCATAGGCTTAACCCACGTTCTCATGCTTGCTGACCCAAGCTTTTACCATTAGACCAAGTAACATTCATTTTTAATTAATAAAGAATTAAAAATAAGATAAAATAAATAAAAATAAACTAAAAATAGAAATTAGAAAATTTCATATTTTCTACTTATAATAATAACAATAATAATGATGATGATGATGATGATGATGATGACGACGATGACGATGATGATGATGATGATGATGATGATGTCATCATCATCATCTATAGTTACATAAGTATCATCAGCCATAAATATATCATTTGCAAAGTTGCAAATCAACATTTCAGAGTAAACAATTCACATAAATTGCACAGCATTAATGTAAACAAATGTTTCATATCATATTCAAAAGAATGTAATACATTAAAAGAAATCAAAGCTATGATGCCCCCACTTCTACTTGTAGCATTTTTTTTAAACTACAATAAACAAATTCGGAGGGTTTTCACCATTTATATTATGTTAATATATAATGGGGAGCATGATATAATGTTACTTCCACCTTTATTTATAACATTCTTATTATAAAAACCTAGCTTAAAAGGTACAAGCATATCAAACATATGCTATACCTACACTCTGCACCTCTAGGCATTAGTTTAGTGCCCTTATAGAATTTCCCTTTTATTAGAAGTGGTATTTGCCTATCACAACCTCAACCAGCCAACTTGGTGTAAAGCTATGATGGTATGATTTTACACTTGCAAACAATAAGAAGTAGCATAGCTTTGGGGATGATCAAAGCTCTTACATATAATGGAAAAAAGAGAGAATGAAACATACAAAGAATGATAGCTAGTTAAAGGAGTCATGCCCTTATTCAGAATCAAGTAATGGAATTGCACCAAAGTAAATACTAGGCCTTCAATGGAGTAACAACAAAAATCTTGGGCCTGAATATAGGGGCTACACTTGCCTATGAAAATCAATGCAAATCTTTGATTAAACTAACACTACAAGTAGTTGGACCCAATAAAAGAGAAGAAAAATAAACAGATAAGATGGTGTTTGTTCAAGAGAAAATACAGTAAAAGAGTGAGAGAATCAGAGCGAGAGGAAGAAGAAAGATGGGAGAAAGAGGGAGAAGGAGAAGAATCCAATCATATCTCTCCAGCCCCTTGATTACTGTTATTAAAAGCTGAAAACTAATAAAATTTAAATTACATAGATGCCCCCAATGGGGCAGCTAAACACAAACAAAAAGAGCAAAAGATGGCCTAATACCTAAAGGCCCATTATAAGAAAAGACAGCTAAAGACTAAACAATAGAAAGAGGCAAGTTAAGGCCCATTCAGCCCAATCTTTCTACAAAATGTGTGTGTGTGTTAAAATAAGTATTCATGAATCCCACTCCAAATTTTTGAACTTTTTCAAATTTGGCAATTTAATGTGTGTGTGAACAATATAAAATAAGTATTCATTAAATACCAAAAATAAAATAAGTATTCCTGAAGCCACTACAAATCATTAAACTTTTTCAAAATTTGCAATTTAATGTTTCCATTTTGGCTCCTGCTCCCACTCTAGCTCCATGATTTGGTTGCTAAGGCCTGGGCTGTGGGAAGCATCCAAGAAGTGGCAGTGGCACACCAGTTAAAGGATTTATTGGTGATTTGTGAAGGCATGTCATGATCTAGGGTAGTAGGGTGGTATCAAATATTGTATCTAAAGACTGCAACGGTGAGGAATATCTTGGTGCAAGTAATGAAGCTATAAAAGAGTAAGGAGAAGGCCAAAGAAGAAATAGGCTTAAGTAATAAGAAACAATCTAAGAATTTACAATTTTATAAAAGACACGCTTCTTGATAGTGTGCAATGGCAAGCCAAGATTCATGTAGCCTATCCCACATAGTTGGAGGTAAGGCTCTGTTAAGTTGAGAGGTTGGTAGGTAGAACAATTACTGAATTGTTTGTACTCGTGGAAAGCTGTCATAGAGTAAAATCTCATTAAGAGGGTATGCTGCCTCAGTTGTTCATTTTCTATGCATTTAGAAGTTCTTCTACCTTAATACCTCCATCTGGTCTCACAACATGAAGCCCATAAATCTTGTTCAACAATGTTTTCCCATATCTCTGTACATGGTGAAAATAATTTGGAAGCATTTCCAGAAGTACCTGTGGAAAAGGGAATTAAAATAAGCACTTAAGACCCACAAAGAATTTGCTAACAAAAACACAATTGTGAAGTATGAGTAAGGATTGCCTGTTAAGCCATTTTATGAAAGGACAGCTAACTTAAAAGGAAATATTTACAAAAAGAAATAATGCTTGTAGTATTCATCTTTGGACTTCACTAAAACCTTAATCCCAAATATTTTGTACCTATGATTTCTGATTGCCTAGAGAATCTCGATTACATATATTTAGGAGATTTTTAGTTATCTTTCTCTATTTTTTAGATTTTGAGTGGCATTGTATATAGGTCTGTATCAAAGCATGGGAAATGTCAGAGCCGCTTTTTGTTCTGGTTAGTTCTTCAGTTTCCAGATGTTTATATATTTCTGTTCTCTACTTGGGAAATATCAAGAGGGACTGAAGCCTGATCACCTCCTCTCTTCTTCCCCTGTCTTTCCTTCTCTTTGTTAGTCATCTGATGAAGTGATGAACTGTCCATGGAACCAAGAGGGAGAATTTGATTCAGATCATGAGACACACTAGTGCTGGTTGATTCAGTTTTTCTGGTGAGAATTATGATATCCTGTGAAGTGATCTTGTGATCAGTTCTGTGATATCATTCTCAAAGTTTGGATTATAGGTGAACACGTGAGTGAGTGCAAATTCTATCTTGGAATAGGGTTTCTGATTCCTCTTCTGATTGTGTGGTTGTCTGAGATAGAGTACCAAACTCAAAACACTACTGATCACTTGATGTTGAAAGGAATGAGTGAAAATGGACTCCAAGTCTGCTGTTGTGATGTCACCAGAATTTTTGCTTATCCAAATGACCTTCATTAAGTTAAAAGTAATTAGGAAGTGGCAAAATCAGCTGTTGCATTTTTTACTGCCAAAAGAAAATTGAAGTACTTGACTTACCAATAGCTAGAATTTGGTACTTCTACGTATTTCAATTAGGTACGGGAAGATACCCTAATTATGACTTGGCTATGGAACTCAATTACATCAAAATTCAATAGTAATCAATCTTCTTAGACACTTCTAGATGGATAAGGGAGCAAGCAAAGATGTACTTGGAGAGTAACAATAGTACATGGATTTGTCAGCTATCTCAATCTTTCTTTCTCTATGATCATCATCATCTAAGCCTTGTTCCATCTATATGGAGTCAGCTGCATGAATCCTGTTTCACCATTCCATTCTGTTCAGTGCCATATCCTTTCATTTCATTGTTAACTTATGAGCCTTTAAATCATTTCTTATTACTTCCGCCCAAGTCCTTTTTGGTCTGCCCCTAGCTCTTCTAGTCCCTTCAACTTGTAATAGATTACTTTTTTCTAACAGGTGCTGTAGATGGTTTTCTATGCACATGACCAAACCATCTCAATCTACTTCTCTCATTTTATCACCTATTGGAACTACTAGGTTCCTGCATATGACTTCATTTCTAATCATGTCCTTCTGATAGAGCACAAGGACAAGCCACAACCCAGGAGGAATTTTCAGCTCAGGCCCATGCACTCGCTATGACTTCAGGGGTAGCTTGACAAGGAAGAAGCCCAGATCTGCCCATTAGATACATATATTATAGACAACCACATCACCAAATTTACTATACTTATGCAAGAGGTGCATGTAATGCATGAATATGAGAATATAACCAACACTCTGCTCCATACAACATAGTTAGCCTTACAAGTTGCACCTATTTTATAGAAATTGCTCAATAGGAAGGTAAAACACTTGAAAACTATTTTTTTTGAGATGATGGGGCTATGCAAAGAACTTAATACTTACCAGACTATTACCTCTAACATTACTATTAAGCAACAACTAAAGGAATGGTTTTTTTTTTTTTATGTTGTAATTTATTTTCCAGGAATCAAGACTAAAGTTGAGCTAGTTAAAAAACAAATTCTCGGTGGTCCAGAGTTGTCTTACATAGAGGAATTTTTCTCTTAACTTTTGAGGATGAGACCATCAGAGCCACATGCTACTTGTATGCATGGACATTTTGGCTAAGTAGTTTACTAGAGTGATGAACTCCGCCAGTGTAAACTTGTCTTACACTGCTGGTCTCAAGCCTAGATAAAGGAGGATTGTTTTAGGTTGACAAACAGCATTAAAATTTGGCCAAACTCGTACGGTCACGGATCATGAATTGTCTTTTTGTGCTCATGCTAGGTCATTCCCTGGAAGTGACACACTACCACTAAACAAAGGTTCAAAATATCGATACAGGACGATATGCCGATAGAGCGTATCGGCCTGTATCGGTAATATTTTTTGTGTTTTTTTTTCCGAAACTGGTTCAAATGGGCTGGCTTAAGGCCGGTCTACCCTCTGAACCACTTGCCAACCCGAAACACCCCCTGTAAGGTCAGGAAGGATCCAATACAATACATATCAACCGATAGGTAACGGAATTTTGATCCTTGCTAAACAAAATGGAATGGAAAAACAGGATTTTTGTAGCCGACCCATATAGTTATTAGTGGTCATTGCAGTACTGAAATAATAGGAAGTTGTAATCATGATAGAACCATGAATAATAAGTTTTTCACTATGTCCTTGAGGGCCATATGTATTGCAGGGATCCTTATGGGATCCATATATGCTCCATTGTAGATGTGGCAGACATATGGTTGAGTTATGTAGAATGTTCACTACAAAAGCCATTGCTTATGCTCATCAGGCATCTCTCTATGAAGACATAAGCATCTACTTCTATCCAATCTAACATTGCTAGTGTGATTCTTATTAAGGAGTATGGGTTAGCTTGCTTGCTTAGTAAGGCATTGTCTAAAACAATATCCACATGCCTGGTTTGGTAAGTTTAGTGAAGTAGTGATTGATTTTGGCCTAAAATTATGTTAACCTGATTACTCTATTTTTTGCATGACTTCCAAGATTTGACACACTGTTTTGGTGGTTTATGTTGACAATATTGTGATTATGGGTAGTGATGATTGAAGATGTTTCTATATCAACGTTTTCATGCTAAAGATCTGGGAAAACTATGGTTTTTCCTACATATTAAAGTGACATGTTGACTAATCTGGGAAAACTATGCCGAGTTCATCCACAGATAATGTTGACTAATCTATGGCTGCATTGAGTTCACAAGCCACCCAATCACTGTGTAGTTTTCTTGCATCCATCTCTCATAAGATGGATCATCCTCTGGAGGAGCTTTCTTGCTCCTAGAAATAAAACCCCATTTTCCATTGCTACAAATATGGATTTTCACTGATTGTGACCAAGCCAAGTAGTTGGTCCCATCAAGCTTAACTGTAGTTACAACCAGCATAGAATCCGTTGGGGTTCCGAAAATCTGTCCATATTCAGCAGCATTCTTGTTTTCAAGGCTTGAGAAATCCATCATGTAAAGGCTCCAATTAGGATTTTCAATAGGTTTCCCAAGGTACTAGGGTCTTGATGAGTTTAGTTTGAGCTGAATAGGCAACAACAACTAGCTCACAAAATCAGTTCAATCTTGATAACTGTGACGGTCCAGTTCGGTGGTAGTTCTTTCTTTACTGTTTCAGCCTTCAAAGGACACCCAACAAACCTCCAATCACAAGGTATTTCAGGTTCCCAACAGCTGTTGTCCCAAAGAGAAGAAAAAAGGGGCCATAGTCCTTAAGAGACCTTTTGTCGAACACTCAGTGTGCAGTACTTAACAGCCTACTGTTAACTAGACGAAACCACTTCAAAGTGTTCAGTATAGGTCCAATAAGAGGCTGAGATGAAGATGAAACTAGTACCACTTAGTTCTAGATCAGTTTCAGCAGCTTGGCAGTCCAATAATCAACCGAATAGCACTTCCAAAACAACCCAGAAATTTCTGAGTAGAATCAGTCCAACAACAATGGGCCGAATGGAGGTGGGCTTTAAATGCTTTAACAGTCCTCCCAAACAACAAAAAATAACCCAGCAAAGGACTGAGGAAAGACTTACAGTAAGATAGTCTCTGGTTTGAACTATAAACCAGGCCGAACACTTGTTCTCTAAGATAGCTTCGAAATTCTTTTTCTCTGATTTCAAATCGGGCCAAACAACTTGCTCCCTGATTCTTCTTGGTCACCGAACCCTTCTCCAAGTGTATAGAAACTTGGGCACCCTCCAATGACCTCCAAGAACTAGGCAGATGACTGTAAACTTTCAGCCCTAGAACCTCCTCATGTAGTTGGTTGAACTAGAACCACATGAGGGACACGCCAAGCAATGGCTCGCTCTGATACCAAGTTGAAAAACAACCCACTTGATGTATGGAACTGTTTGAGATTAGATGCAAACCAGAAAAACAAACAAGAAAGGAAGAGAAGAGAGAGCTGGCGGCAATGAGTGTTAGAGTGTAAGAGGTTCGAACATAACCCCTCTCTAACACTCTAAACATCTTATTAATAAGTTAATCTTTGACAAATTACAGAGAGGCCCTTGAGTGGGTAGGAAAATACAAAAACAGAACAATACAGAGTATGGGCCCAAAATAAGGCCCACAACAGAGAGAAACATAACATAACATGAAATGACAGTCTATGGGCCATTCAACCCATCTTCTCTACAATGCTCTAAGACAAAAATAAGCCTTTCATAGAGGAAATGCATACTTGATTTGATTGATACGAGGATGTTAGAATTTAAACATACACATACACACACACACACATTCTTGTTAGTGTGGTCATCCAGTTCATGGATTATCCCAATGTCCTAACTTGGATGTTGTTTTCAGGATACTATGACATTTGAAAGTTTCTCTAGGTCTTGGACTAATTTATTTATTTTTCACAGTAAAAGAAAAATTTTATTAAAAAATAAGAGAAAACAGAAGAGATTACAATCTCACGGGGTGTCAAGATAACACCCAAAAACAAGAACAAACTCAAAAAAAGAACTCATCAACAATACAATTTTGCAATTCAAGCACTTCCCAAATACTTTCTTCCAAAATCAACTCTATTAACTTGTGCAAAATCTAGAAGGATCAGCACCCAATCAACAACTGCTTTGCCAATGACCACTAGGGGTGTCAATGGACCGGTTTTGGATTGGACCCCGTCCAAACCAAAATCAATTTGGACAGATTGGACGGACCAACAAGACATATTGAATTGGACCAACCAGACTTAATGGTCCTAGGTATTTATTGGATTGGATTGGAACTGGTCCATCCGTAATGAATTTATATTGGATTGGGTTGGATTGAGCCAATATCTGGTCCATTGATAGAAGATAAGAATATAGGTGTCAATTACCAGGTTTGGATTATAATTAATCTAAATTAAAACAAATTTGAACACACTGGACGGTCCAAACATTGAGTTGGACCAGTTCAGAATGGTCCACAATATTCACTGGATTGGATTGGACCTGGTCCATTTGTAATTGACTCACATTGGACTGGACCGAATTGAACCAAATCCAGTCCAATTGACACCCCTAATGACCACCACCAGCTTCTCAATGCTCCAACATTTATTCTCAAAAAACCTTATGTTTCTTTCTTACTACCTCTGAACTCTGGCCACAATGAGAAGATTCCTGCACGAGAACTTGGCAAAAAAACTCACTTAAACAGTGAAGAATAAAATTTCCAAATGAAACCAGCAATCTTGCAAGAGTAGAATAAGTGGTAGACTGTAGCTAGCCATACCAAAACCCCTTTCAAGTTGTAAAGAGACTGGGCCAAATGGGTCCTAGTATCTTCTCTTGTAATATTTTTTTCTATTTTCCTGTTAGCTAATGGGCCTGTTATTTCTTTTTGTTTGATCTCTTTATGTTACTGCCTAGCTGGCCGCCCACTTAAGGGCATACTTGTAATTATTTTAACATTAATTTTTAGTAAAAAGGATTAGAGAAGAAAGGGAAGGTTTTATTCGAACCTTTCTTCTTCCTCCTCTTTTCTCCATCTTCTTCTCTTGTACTGCTGCTCTTACTTTTCTTCCTCCTTTTTCTCTCTAATTTTTCAAGTTTACACCTATTTTTGAGGACTGGTTTACATCTCAAGTGAATACTATCCAGTGCAGTAAGCCAGGCAAAAACTTCCACCCTTGGTGGAACAGGATTACCCCAAACACCTCCAGCTTGATTTGCATCCAGGTGATTTCAGATTGAATCTAAGTAAATAGATTTTACAGAACTTCCGTTTTTGTGTTTTTCCACCAAATCTCATCTCTTAGTGACCTTGAAATCTTTGACAATTCAAGCTTGTCCAACAACGAAATACACTCTACTAGCTCTTTATCAAGGAGCAGCCTTCTAATCTAAACTTAGGACACCAAACAAACTGCTTACCTCTCAATTCATAGCATTGGTTAATCCTAATTTCATGATCAACCAATCTATAAAGTCTTGGGCGCATGTCACATAACTTTCCAACTCCACACCACACATCCTCCCAATATTTTATTCTAGCACCACCCCCCACTACAAACTTGGTCAAGTTCTTGAAATCTTGATTAAACGACATAATCCCTTTCCAAACTCTCACCCCATATGAAGTAGATACCTCCCTCAATTGCCACCCGAATCTCACCACTCCATACTTCCCCACCATCACTATCCTCCAAAGTGACTCCTTCCCTCTCAATCCCAAACCTCCACAACCATTTTCCAAGCAATGCCTTATTGAAAAGTTTGATCCTCCTAATCCCTAACCTCCTCCCTCCTTCAGCCTACAAACTTTATCTCAACTAAATGGAACTTATTGCTACCCCCAAACCTTCCCAATAGAAACTCTCTTTGAATCTTCTCCACCCTCTTGGCTACTTCAGCCGGAACCCTTAGGCCCTATTTGATAGCTCTTAATGCTTAACACTGAAGAAATACTGTGGCATTTAAGAGGTATTAAGAGCATTCAGTTCCATTTTTCTTTTAGTCTCAATTTAGCATTTAATGTGTATTGTAACAATGATTTGATATTTTCTTTTCCAAAAGATACCCCCAAGCAGTTTCTCCACCTTTTATTTATGATATAACAAGACCCCCCCCTTTCAACTAATGTTATGTATCTTTATTCTTCTTAATATAAAAGATTTTTATCAAAAATAAAGAAAAAATGAGATCCCCCCTTCCTCCTAATCCTCCTCCTCTTAAGGAGGCTACGCCTCCTTGTGTTCGGGAGGCTTACGCTTCTTGTGTTCTGAACTATGCCTCACACCTCTAGGTAGTGGAACACCTCGCGTCACGCCTCCACGTTTTAAAACATTTATCATTTGTCTATCCAAGTTTATAAATGCATATTGGGCAGGTTCACCTTTGGAATAGGTTCATGACCAGTCACTGTACACTTCTTGGAAGAAACCTTATTTTTGTGGAAGAGTAAAAAGTAGTGTTGAAGCCAGGTTGAGTGTTGAGTCAAATCAAATGTGAATTGATGTGGTTGAAGCATTTAGTTTAGGAGATAAGATTTCCAGTGTCTCCACTGATGCATCTTTTTTATGATAACCAAGCAGCCATACATATAGCATCTAATCCAATGTTTCATCAAAGGCTGAAATACATTGAGGTAGATAGTCACTTTGTTTTTTAGAAAGTTCAAAGTTGTTATGTGGATACTCCCTATGTCAAGTCAACGGATAAACTTGCTTACCTATTTATCAAAGTGTGAGCAGGCAAAGGATGGATTTCATTATTACCAGGCTAGGGTGTTAAGAGTATAGGGTGGCTGGTCCATTGTTCATTTTTCTATTTTCTTGTTTAGTTCATAATTAAATAGTGGTGTTTGTGTTATCTAGTTTATAACTTAAGTGAGGGTAACTTTATCAGTCTACTTTTATTACTTAAAAGGAGTGAACATTGTATTTTTCATTAGCCTTTTGAACTTGCATATATAAAGACCTTTTTTTTAGGAAAAAGTATTAAGATTGTATTAGTCAAAAGAATCCATGTACAATAATCGCACATTTATTTATCAAAAAAAAATTATGGATTGCACATTGTGGATTTGCTAAAAAAATTTTGTAAGTGATTTGTACATTGTTTACAAAAAAAGAATACCAGAATAAAAAAAAAAAAAAGAGCTGTGTGATCTTCCTTTGACTGACTTATGCCTGGCCACCGAAGACAAACATCCCTATATCCTTCTTCACAATCATGACCTCTTCCAAAGCCTTGTTTTCGAAGATGTGAGTGTTTTGCTTCCTCCAAATGGCTCACATAACAGCAGCAGGAAGCATCTTCCACAATAGCTTCACCCCTGCTCAGACCCCCAATCTACCTGTTAAATTATAGTGTTGGTCATTAGGGTCTGCTTGGTCATTGTTTCTTTCTCTTTGTTTTCTATTTGTTATTCCTTCATTCTATTAAGTCAGAGGCAGTAATGTAATTTCAGACTAATTATAATCAAAAGTGTGTTGGGCGGCAGTCGGAGATTCTTTGAACTCTTTTGCTTTTAGCCCTTCTTCTTCAACTTCTTCTCATCTTCTTCTTTCCTTCATCTAATCTAAGTGTGACCAAATAGTTTTGGGATTCATCCCATTTATTAATCAGTATTTCAGGCCAGATAACATGGTATCAGAGCCAGGTTGATCAACCTTGACTGGTAAGGACGCCCTAGCAAGGATCAACTTCAGTTTTCTCTCACCATACACTGAAGGAAAAGCGACCAAAAAAGGACTGATCGCCCACTACGGAAGGAGGCTTACATGGCTCAAGTTGAAGTTTTTGTTGAGGATTCAGTAGGTTACTAGTTTCCCTCTAATTGGTGATTCAAAGGGGGACTGATGGTGAACAGTACAGGTTAGTGGTTTTTTCTTTGATGTTTCCACTTTCTATTGAATGGTAAGTAGAAATAGTGTAGTAGTATGAAGTTTCTCATCTCCAATTCATGTGGTTGGGATTGGCTAGCTGTTAGAAGGTATTTTTTTGTGTTTTTCATAGAATACAGCTTTCCTGTTAGTGCCCTTGGACTAGTACAGAATCTGTTTTTGTGGTTTTTTGCCTTGAAGTGAATTGGTCTTATTTTTTACTGCTTAAATTCTACATCAGCACTGTTGTTGTGATTATGAAAGCCTCTAGTAGTGAAACTAAGTCTAGTCTAGTTTGGTGACAGCCAAATTAAATGCCTGTTCAAATGACTTTGATAAAGCTCAATGGTACAAACTATGTACCTTGGGCAAAATAAGTTGAGATACATCTAACTGCTAGGGGTAAATTAAAATGTATTAAGAAGAATAAACCAGATTTAGGAGTTACTAGGTATAATGACTAGGTACACGAAAATGCACCTATTATGATATGTCTCTAGAGTAGTATGGAGTCAGTTGTCAATCTAGGGTTTGTCGAGGAAGAAGAAGAGAGTCTCATGAATGGGAGGTGTGTGTTCCTGTACACACCCACAAACATGATATTTATATTATGAGGGAAAAATACAAGAATGCCCTTACTTGGGCGCCCAGCGCCCAAATACAAAAGGATAAGAAAAAACCAAATAAACCCTACCTAAGCATTCTCAACACTCCTCAAGTTGACATATATGTCAATCATGCCCAGCTTGTCTAGGTTCTTAACAAACTTTGGATGGTAAATACCTTTAGCGAGACAATCAACAATTTGGTATTCCAACCTTACAAAGGATAGGCAAATATCTCCACTAGCTATCCTCTCTCTAATAGTGTTTGTCCACTTCAATATGTTTTGTATGGCCACGCCGAATATGATTCTGAGCAATATTTATGGCTGCATGATTGTCACAACAAAGTCTCATTAGAGTATTTGCTTGGATACCCATCTTAGTCAACAAAGTCTTCAACCAAAGTAATCCAAACACTCCAGGAGCCATTTGTCCTATATTCTGTCTTAGCACTAGAATGGGCAACAACTAATTGTTTCTTGCTTATCCATGAAACTACATTACCTCCAACTAAGGCACAGTAACTAGATGTAGATCTATCATCAATAAACCCTGCTTGGTTTGCATCTATGTAAGCCTTAACCTTTAGATGTCCATGATTGGAGTACAGCATCCCTTTACTAGGGCACCCCTTTAGATAGGCCAGAATTCTGTTAACTACTTGCATGTGAGATGTTTTGGGCTCATGCATATATTGGCTAACCACTCCAACTGCATAAGATATATCTAGTCTAGTCAAACAAAGATATAGAAGATGACCCACCAATCTTTAATAAACCCCTCTATCTAGAAGAACTTCTTCTTCAGTAACACTCAACTTGTGTTTAGGGTCAATTGGAGTTTCTACAATCTTGCATCCAAATTTCCCAAGTTCATAGACAAAGTCAAGAACATACTTTTTTTGAAAGATCACCGATATCCTTAAAGTATTTGAGATCACCGATATCCTTAATCTTAAATTCAAAAGCAATGAATGATTTTGACTAAGAGATTCTTGTGATGTCATCACTAGTCACAACAATGTCAACATATACTGTCAACATTGTTACCCTACCATCAATTTACCTTATGAACAAGGTGTGATTTGTCTAAGATTGAGAGAATCCAATCATTAAAACATCATTTCTAAATCTATCAAACTAGGTTCTAGGGGACTGCTTGAGCCCATACAAAGACTTCTTCAAATGGAAAACTTTCCCTTTACCGATAGGAAATCTTACTCTAGTAGGTAAGTCCATATAAACTTTTTCCTGTAAATCCCCATTGATGAAGACATTCTTTACATCCATTTGATATAAAGACCAAAAGTAGTGGACAGCAAGAGGCATGATCGCATGAATAGAGTTCATTTGAGCAACTAGAGCAAAGGTTTCCAAATAATCAATGTCATAGGTCTAAGTGTATTCTTTGGCCACAAATTGAGCCTCATACCTCTCAATAAAACCATATAGCTTGTGTTTAATAGTGTACACCCTCTTATACCTAACAAGGATCTTATCCTTGGGACAAGAAACAATCTCCCACATTTGGTCTTTTATTATGGCCTTCATCTCTTGGTTCATAGTTTCCTTCCAGGGAGGAGTTTGCATTGCCTCTACGACACTGCGCGGGATGGAAACAGAAGAAATGGTAGAAATATAGGCATAATAGGAGGGTAAGAGAGCATCATTAGAAACATAGTTAGTAATGAGATACTTGGTGCATGTCCTCTTCCTCTTTTGAATAGCAATAAGGAGATCAATGTTAGAATCAATAGTAGAAGTAATAGGGGGTTCAAGGTTACTTGAGTTCAAGAGATTAGATTGTGATGAGCATTCAACTTTAGGAGCCACCCTAAAGAGAAGGAATACCATCGTTATAAGGATGAGAGGAAGGAGGTATAGAGACAGGAATAGGAAGGCAAAAGAGAGTTCGATCTTCACTATCATTCTCCCCCTAAAGAGAAGGACGGGATGACTAAAAGGAGGACTACAGAAAGTTAAAATCCTTAGAAACATCTCTTTCTAGAATAAGGATAAAAAAATCTATAGCCTTTTTGGACAAGAAAGTAATGAAGGAATATACATTTGCTTGACTTAGGATCAAATTGATGCCTGGAAGGATTCCTATCATGGACAAAAAAACACATCCAAGAACCTTGACGGGTAAATTAAAGATGGGTTCATCAGGGAGGTGAAGCTGATGAGGAGACTAAAGCTTAAGGGCCCTTAATGGAAGCCAGTTAATGAGATTCATAGCCATCTCGATAGCATCTCCCCAAAAACGTGTGGGAACATGAGTCTAGAAAAATAACTCTTTAGCAACTTCAACCATATGTCTATTCTTCCTCTCAACAACCCCATTCTACTATGAAGTACGATTGCATGATCTCTAGTGAAAACTCCCTGATCTTTAAGAACCCGTACAAATGATTATCAAAGTACTCCTTGGCATTGTCAAATCTTATTATCTTAACTCTTTTCTCAAATTGTATCTCCACCATATTCATGAAATTTTAAACAATCATAGAAACTTCATCCTGACTTTTCATTAAGTAGAGCCATGTATATGGAGTGTAGTCATCAATGAAGATAATGGAGTATTTATACCCACCCATGCAAGGAATAACATATGGGCACCAAACATCAATATGTACCAAATGGAAGGCAACACTACTATTGCTCACATAATATGTGGTTCTACATTGTTGGATAGATGACAAACTTCACATTGAAGATTCAAATTTGACACTGAGCTAAACAAATTAGCAAACAAAAGCTTCAAAAAATTAAAAGACATATGACAAAGACGACAATGCCATAATTGCAAAAGACTCAATTTCTCTTGGAACAAAACTCAATCTAGCTTGACAATCCATGTTCTAAAGTTTCGTAGAAAAGATAGACTCATCGATTTCATGCCTACTTCCAATCATCTTCCCCATGCTCAGGTTTGGAAAAACATAATGGGTAGGAAAAAAGGTCATAGTCTCATAAAGCATTCATGGGATTTTGTAAAAGAACCAAGAGATAACAATTTTTATGCAACTAAGGTACATGAAGAACAAATCCAAAGGAAAGATTGTGGGTATGTTTGACTTCACCTTAACCCAAGATAGGAGTCTAGATCCACCAACAATAGTAATTTTTCCCTTCCAAAGGGTTAACTTATATGAAGTAAAATATGAAGGCATACCAATCATATGGGCACTAACCCCACAGTCTAGAATCCATGGGCTAGAAAATGTGGAACAAGCAAGTGCAGTTCCTATCTTAGCAAATGGACTAGATGGATTACTAGAACCAGGCAAGGAGGATGCCCCACTCCTTTCCAAGTGTAATAGGAGACTCCGGAGTTTACCATTACATCAAAGGATTCATGGGAGGAGGCATGGACACTAGAAGACTAGACATCATTACCAACTGTAGCCAAGTGAGCATGGCCCTTTTTCCCAGTTTTTTATTTTTCTAGTTTCAAATGAGGATTGAGTTTTCAACATCTTTCCTTAGTATGTCTTTGCTTCTTGCAATATAACAAATGACATCCTCAACCTTCTCAATAACTAGGTTTTAGTAGTACGCAGTTTGGGTTTGGATGACATAAAGGCAAAGTGGTCAAAGGGGGCTAGTCAAGAATAGAGATTGTAGGTCCCCAAAAAGTTGTGATGAAGGTAGGGCCCACCTAAAACCAGATAAGGAGAAGGGACTTTGCGTGTCCTCTCTAGTGGTTGGGGGGAATGGGGGGAGAGTTAGTAAAATACATGTGGGTGATGGCAAGAAGGGGTTGGATTTTGTTAAGGGAGAGGAAGAGTCTTTAGTTTGGAAAAAGGAAACAAACTCTTGAGCTAGGGAGTTAGTTTTAAATTTGAGCAGGGCCCATTCACAAAGCCCAAGTGTTACTTAGAAGGAACCATAGTCGTTTGGGTTGCTCGAGGGTGAATAAAAGGATCATTCATCTATAAGCATGCAGAAGTGAAAATCTATGGATCCTTAAGGAGTTCTCTTTTAGGAAAGGAGAAAAGGGAGAAGGAAGAAGAACGGAAATGGGTGGCTTTCAGGTACGATAAAAGCGAGAAGGTGAAGGGTTCTAAGAAGTTTAAAGTGAAGAGTGTTGAACGTCATGAAGACCGGAGTGGTATCTTTGTCGATTGTGCACCGGTTGATGTTGTGGTTGATTTCTAGAGCGGAGAGTCAGGAGGTGGTTGATGCTGTAATGGCTCTGATTGATTTCTCTCTTGTTTAGGTAGCAAATGGCGTTCTGGGGAAGAAGACGAAAGAAGCTAGGGTAGGGGCAGATGATGTTGAAACTGAACAGATTGTAGGCAATAACGAAGGTGAGTTTGAATACAATGACGGGGTTGGCTGTGTTTCTTCCTAGGTGGAGTGCTTTTTTGTAAATAACAATACTTTTAAGGAAGTGGTGGTAGGAAAGTTAGGCCTAAATTTAGGAAGGAGGGCAGATGAGGTGGATACAGATACTTCATTTAAAGTGGCTTCCAAGAAATCTCGTGGAGCTAGGAATATGCACATCATTCACATAATCAAGGTATTTTCTCAACTAAAACTTGGTTTGGTTGGGAAAGGACCTACTAAAAATTACAAAAACCATTTTAAATCAATCTTTAGAAGGCCTATGTCGAGCAGATTACAGATTGAGGGTTTGGAGTGGCCAAGACTACCGGAAGAGTCAAGGGTGTGGTTAGAGAGAAGCTTTGAATTGGAAGAAATAAGGGTAGCCATATTTTTCAATGAATAGATCTAAAGCACCTAGTCTTGACGGTTTTACGGTGGCTTTCTATCAAGACTGCTAGGAGATTCTGAAGGATGACATCCAAAAAGTGTTTTCTGAATTCTTTGAAAGGGGGGTGATTAGCCTAGGCCTCAATTCCACATTCTTGGTTTTGATCCCCAAAAAGGGAGATGCATGTCACCCCAAAGAGTTCAAACCCATTAGCTTGGTACATAGCCTTTATAAAATCATTACCAAGGTGCTTTCTCGGAGGATTAGAGAAGTCCCACCCTTAATAATTTCCCCAAATCAGGGTGCCTTTGTGAAGAGTAGACAAATTGTGGACCAAATCCTGATTGCAAACGAAAGTGTGGAAGACTACAAAAGAAGTGGGAAGAAGGGGTTAGTGTGCAAATTGGACCTTGAAAAGGCATATGATATGGTGGATTGGTCACTTCTACTGGAAGTCCTAGAGCCTTTTGGATTTGGGCAGAAATGGTGCAAGTGGGTGAAAGTATGTATTGGGACTTGCCACTATTCCATCTTAGTGAATAGGAGGGTGGTAGATCATTTCCAAGCTACCAAGGGTATTAGGCAAGGAGACCCCCTTTCTCCTTTCCAGTTTACTCTAATTGCTGAAGTCCTAGGAAAACTCATTGAGAGAGCAGACTCTAGAAATTTGGTGAAAAGTTGGAGGGTAGGAAGGAATAAGGTCCAAGTAGCACATTTACAGTTTGTTGATGACGCAATTCTTTTTTGTGGTGGGGAGGAGGTGAGTTGGGTGAGTAACCTAAAGCAAGTGATCAATGTTTTTGAAAACGTGACTAATCTTAAAGTTTTGGACAATAGTTATGTAATTGGCGTTAATTTGAGAGAAAGTGAGGTGGAGGATAGGGCCCGCACTTTGGGATGTAAGATCGCACAATGGTCGTTGATCTATTCGGGGCTGCCACTAGGGCATAACCCAAGTAAAAAGAGTTTCTGGAACCCGGTGATTGAGAGATTTACTAAGAGGTTAGCATCTTGGAAGAAAAATTACCTATCCATGGGAGGCAGAATAACTCTGATCAAATCTATATTGGAAAATCTGCCAGTGTACTTTTTGTCGGTGCTTAAAATGCCTGGAGGAATTTGTGGGATTTTGGAGAAATTAATGAGAGACTTCTTATGGGAACCAGGAGAGGAGAAAAAAGATCATAGGGTCAAGAGGGATATAGTTACCAAAACCAAAAATGATGGTGGGCTTTTTTTAGGTAATTTGCAGAAAAAAAAATGAAGCTTTGTTGAGGAAATGGCTTTAGAGATCGACTTTGGAAAGGAATAAATTATGGGCTCAAGAGGTCTTAAGTATTCATGGGCAAGCGGTGGATGATTGGGACTCTAGAGCTTCAGTTAGGGCTACGAGAGCTTCTCCTTGGAAATCAATCCATGCCATCCTTCCTTTTTTCCTTCCTCTAATCAGGTATGATATGTGCTCTGGTAATCTTGTGAAATTTTAGGATCATGTTTGAGTGGGAGACATTTCGCTAAAGGAGCTCTTCCTGTCCTTGTATTCCCTATCACGTTTTAAAAATGAACCAATCTCCACTTTCTTGACCTCTTCTAGTTCATCCATTGATTGGAATTTGGGTTTTAGAAGGGCCCTTAGAAACTCGGAATTGAACCTCATTGCTGACCTGCTAAAAATCCTTGAGGGGGTGACTATTGATCCACTCGGGAGGGATAGTAGGATATGGACTCCTTCTCCCTCGGGTGTCTTCTCATGTTCATCATTCTTCAAAGTATTGGCTCATTCCCCACCTGTCTTTGGAATCCCTTTTCCAGTTCTGAAAGTCTGGGGTAAACCAATTCCTCCCAGAGTTAGTGCATTTTATTGGGAAGTTTTCCTTGAAAAATGTAACACTTGCGACTTACTTAAAAAAAATAGGTCTAATTGGTGTTTATCCCCACACTGGTGCATTCTTTGTAAGAAGAATGGTGAGAATTGTAATCACTAATTGGTTTCTTGTCCATTTGTTTCAGAAATCTGGTGTTGGTTTTTCTACCTTTTTGAATGCAAGTGGACCACTCCCTCAAATGTACAAAGCCTATTCCATTCTTCTACTGTTAAGGGGCTGAAGAAGAGAGGGAAAAATCTATGGAGATGTGTAAGAGCAGATGTATGTTGGACAGTTTGGGAGGAAAGGAACCAATGGACCTTTCTTGGGAAAGAAAGAAATAAAGGTGTAATTACTGAATTAATTCCCATAAGGGTGATTCAGTGGGATAAAACTTTGCACATTTTGGAAAACTATTCAGAAAGAGATATCATCAGGAAGTGGAAAGAAGTGGCTTGGTCAGTTCCAAGGAAGAATGTAACTCACCCAGTTTGGTCCCCAGCAGCTTCAGGGTTCACTAAATTAAACTTTGACGGAAGCAGCGAAGGAAATCTAGGTCTGTCGGGTATAGGGGGAGCTTTCAGGGATGATGAAGGTCGAATTATTGCCTTGTATTCGGGTCCTATTGGCTGGGGGGACTCTCTTATAGCTGAAATATTGGCTGTTATGGAAGGGTTAAAAAGAGCTCAAGAATTAAATATCAGAAACCTGGAAGTGGAAGGTGATTCTAATTTGACTATCAACTGGTTAATGAAAGATGATTCTAGTTTATGGAAGTTTCTGAATGAAAAGAAGAAAATTAGATATCTCATACAAAATATGGAAGTCAAATTTCAGTGGACTAAGAGGTGTGCCAATTCCTTGGCAGATTCATTGGCTAAACAAGGGGTGGGAAGAGATAATATGTTCTAAGCAACATTGTAATCTGAAATGTTCTCTTGGGAGGGTTAAGAGTTTTTACTCCTCCCTTTGTATTTTTCTATCTTAATATTGATGGAAAGTAGAAGATTGACTCTCTGATTGATTCTCCATAATTTTAGGTCCATCAGTTTAGGAAACATACATAAGTTAGTTTCCTAGAATCATGGGATATTAATTGGAGAATCCCACTGATATAGAAATTAGTTTTCTAGGAAAAGTTAGTTTCCTATTTTTATCACCCTGTAAGTTAGCTCTGTAATTCTATATAAAGTTGTGTATATGCTCCTTCCAAGACAATACAATCAATTCATTTTTTCTCTCAATTTCTCTCATGGTATCAGAGCTGGTCACAACCTAATCTACACATAGTATCTCTTTAGTCATCTCTGCTGCTGCTGGTTCAAGAACTCTCTAACAGTATTTGGGAGGTTCTTGAGTGTCCTTGATTCTTCTTCAAGATCCACTACAGATCTGAACTCTACATTTTTTTTCTTCTGGACTGTTGCGCCATCGGATTCATCCTTTTCTTGGATCTCTTTGTAGAGACATCGGATCAGTCTGAAATCTTAGATCTGGTGTTGCCTAGAGCAGATTTACTGAATCCCTTTGGTTTGGTTTGGATCAGTTTTGATTTTGAGAGGTTTTGATCCACTCTTCAGTTTGGCGGAGCATTACAGTTACCTTTTTTTGGACATTGGCTGAAAGATTCTTTAGGCCTTCATCGCCAACCCTTACTAAATTTGTCAGACCTTCATTGTATGTTTTTCTCTCTTTCTTGAAGCCCACCCAATAAGGAGGGGGCTTCTGGGATCGTTGGAGAAACCTAATGGTGCAGACTCTCTTGCAATCTCAGGTAAGTTTTCTATTTCTCACGGACTAAATGTCTCAGATGAACCTATTAGGGATTTATGGGTTATTGACTCAGGAGCCACAGATCACATGACTCACTCCTCACTACATTTTAGCACTTATACCCCCTGCCCAAGCAATCGAAAAATAGCCATTGCAGATGGTTCCCTTACTACCGTAGCTGGCCTTGGGGATATCCGTATTAATCCATCACTTACACTAAAAAATGTCCTTCATGTTCCCAAATTGTCCACTAACCTGGTATCCATCCAAAAACTCACCCATGACATGAACTGTAATGTGCTTTTCTATCCTTCTTACTGTATATTTCAGGACCAGGATTCAGGGAAGAGGATTGGACTTGCTAAGGAGAAGAATGAACTCTACTATCTTGAAGAATCATGCAAATCAAATATTGTCCAGTATAAGTTATCTCTGTCATTCCTTTCATCATCCAACAAAGACACCATTTGGCTTCATCACTTTAGACTAGGACATCCATCTTTTGGAATTCTGAAAACTATGTTTCCCTCCTTGTTTAAAGGATTGAGTGTTGAATATTTTCATTGTGATGTGTGTGAATTTGCAAAACACAAGCGTGTGCCCTTTCCAATCAGTAACAAGAGAAGTTCAGTCCCATTCTTTTTTATCCATAGTGATATATGGGGACCCTCCACAGTTCCAAATGTGTCTGGCTCACGATGGTTCGTCTCTTTTATTGATGATTGCACTAGGGTCTCTTGGATCTTTCTTCTTAAATCTAAATCAGATTAAGTGGTGCACTCCCAAATTTCCATTACATGATTCAAAATCAGTTTGGGGTCAAAATCAAAAGATTTGGATCGGATAATGCACGGGATTATTTCAACCAAACTTTATCCCCATATTTTCAAAAAGAAGGGATTATCCATGAATCCTCCTGCATTAATACTCCACAACATAACGGAGTAGCAGAAAGGAAGAATGGTCATCTACTAGCTACAACCCGAGCCTTACTTTTCCACCAGCATGTTCCAAAAACCTATTGGGGGGAAGCTGTGCTTACAGCCGCATACATTATAAATCGATTACCTTCGAGGGTGCTGGGATTTAAAACACCAACGAAAACACTTTCTCAATTTTACCCCGATCTATATACAACAAATAATCTCACCCCAAGAATCTTTGGATGCACTGCTTTTGTCCATGTCCATAGCCATAATAGAGGGAAGTTAGATCCAAGAGCCGTCAAGTGTATTTTTGTGGGTTATTCATCCACCCAAAAGGGTTATAAGTGTTACCACCCACCTACCAAAAAATTCTTTGTCTCTATTGATGTCACTTTTGAAGAAAAAACACCATATTTCACTCAACCTTATCTTCAGGGGGAGTCCATGTCATTCATTGAAGATAAGGACAAAGATTTGTTCCCACTTGGTCTACCTACAGTTTCTCAACACCCAAACTCAGCATCTATACCAGTTCAATCCGTATATGCACCTATCGAAAACACCTCAAACCAAACCAACTTCTTCACCCATTCATACCAGACCCATGATAGAGAATGATGAACTTTGTGACTCTATGAGATTGCAAGTATATTCAAGAAGAAGAGACCAGGATCCTAATCTTGTGCAGGTTCAAGATTCAACTCCTAATCCTTAGAATGAGGTAAATACAGTTCCAGAAATTTCTTCTGAATTAGCATTTGACCAAGATCTTCCTATTGCCCTTAGGAAAGGCACAAGAGAATGCACTAAACATCCCTTATATCCCTTAGCAAATTTTGTGTCCTTTAAAAAATTCTCACCATCACATAGGAATTTCCTAGTTAGTCTAAACACCATTCATATTCCTAATACTTTATCTGAGGCATTATCTTATGAGAAATGAAAAGATGCTATGAGAGAAGAGATGTGGACTCTAGATAAGAATCAAACATGGGAAATTGTTGACCTATCACCAGGAAAGAAACCCGTGGGCTGCAAGTGGGTTTTCACAATAAAGTACAAGTCAGATGGCTCTCTAGAAAGATATAAGGCAAGACTCGTGGCAAAGGGATATACACAAACCTATGGTGTTGACTATCAAGAGACATTCGCTCCAGTGGCTAAGATGAATACGGTAAGAATTTTGTTGTCACTAGCAGCTAACTTCGGCTAGTACTTGGAGCAATTTGATGTAAAGAATGCTTTTCTTCATGGTAATTTAGAGGAGGAGGTATACATGGATATTCCTCCGGGCTTCAAAGGAAATCTAAAAGGAAATAAAGTTTGCAGGTTGAAGAAAGCACTATATGGTCTCAAGCAATCACCTAGGGCGTGGTTTGGAAGATTTACTAAAGTTATGCTTGCCATCAGATACAAACAAAGTCAGGGAGATCATACACTCTTTAGGGAGTCACGGCTCTTCTGGTATATGTCGATGACATAATTGTGACAAGAAATGATGAAAAGGAGAAGAAAGCCTTGAGAAGATGCCTAGTCAGAGAATTCGAAATAAAAGAACTTGGGAGATTGAAGTATTTTCTAGGGATTGAAGTAGCTCATTCCAGAGAAGGCATATTTATCTCACAACAGAAATATGTAATAGATCTTTTAAGAGAGACAGGAAAGCTAGCATGCAAACCATCCTCCACACCGATTGAGCCAAATCACAAATTGGGAGAAGCAAATGAAGATCCAGCCTTGAATAGGGAAATGTACCAAAGATTAGTAGGAAAACTTATATATCTTGCCCACACAAGGCCAAACATAGCATATGTCGTGAGGTTCACCTACAAGCGGTCTATAGGATACTACATTATCTAAAGGCTAATCCTGGCAAAGGAATCTTGTTTAAAAGAAATACTAGATTAGCCCTAGAGGCATACACCGATGCAAATTATGCAGTCTCTCCCGTGGATAGGCGGTCCACTATAGGTTACTGTACGTTCCTTGGAGGAAATCTTGTGACAGGGAGGAGTAAGAAGCAGAATGTGGTAGCTAGATCAAGTGCAGAGGCAGAATTCAGGGCAATGGCTCAGGGAGTATGTGAATTACTATGGCTCAAGATAATTTTTGAAGACCTAAAGATCAAATGGGAAGGTCCAATGAGATTATTCTGCGACAACAAGTCAGCTATTAACATTGTTCACAATCCCGTCCAACATGACAGGACAAAGCACATTGAGATAGATAGGCATTTCATAAAGGAAAAGCTGGATAGCAGATTAATTTGCACTCCATACATCTCAACAAATGGTCAACTAGCAGATGTGCTGACAAAAAGGCTTTGCAGTGTGGCATTCCAAGGACTTATCTCCAAGCTAGGAATGAAAGATGCATATTCACCAGCTTGAGGGGGAGTGCTGGAAAGTAGAAGATCGACTCTCTGATTGATTCTCCATAATTTTAGGTCCATCAATTTAGGAAACATACATAAGTTAGTTTCCTAGAATCATGGGATATTAATTGGAGAATCCCACTGATATAGAAATTAGTTTTCTAGGAAAAATTAGTTTCTTATTTTATCGCCCTATAAGTTAGCTCTGTAATTCTATATAAAGCTGTGTATATGCTCCTCCCAAGACAATACAATCAATTCATTTTTTCTCTCAAATTCTCTCAAATATCTCTTAATAAAAGTATTTGTTATTTATCAAAAAAAATTACAAAAAGGTTTATAAAAAAGAAGGGGGAAATCTTGTCAATTGGAGAAGTAAGAAACAGTTAATAGTGGCAAAGTCAAGTATAGAAATTGAGTATAAAGCATTCTCAGGGTGTTATTAAATTGTTGTTGTTAAAAGATCTCTTACTAAGTAGGGTATGTGGAAGTTAGATGCTATGTCATTATACTATGATAACAAGGTTGCTATCAGTATTGCTCATAACCCAGTTCTCCATGAGCGGATCACGCACATTGAAATCGACAAGCATTTAGTAGAAATCTGCTGAAAATAAAAATTGTAGTAGCAAGAAGAGAAGAACATTTTGTAATCGAAGAGAATAAGAAGTCAATTAGTTATGACCACCCTCTTCCATTAGTATTTATACTTTAAATAAAAAAGTGTGTACAAACTAATAAAAACATAGAAAACATTATTCTAACAACTCCAAACTAATATTCTGTGGTCCCCACTTACTAACTAAACAAATAATAAATAAAAACAAGCAAGAAAACCGTAAAATACTCAACAGTTGGGAACACAATTGGTAAATTTAAAAGATTTGATTTCAGAAATTGTTTATGGGATCAATTACAATTTCCTAGAATTCGAGTTCAGATGTAAAATGCGACAAAAATTCCTCTTCTTTATCTATTTTATACCGGAGAAAAGTTTATCGTGGTGGCAGGAAGAGATCTGTGTATCAACAGAGTGGAGGCTTCAAGGAGGGTGGGAGATGAGGAAAGTAGTAGAAGTGGGAGGGTAGGAGGGAAAAGAAAGTTGGAATTGGAGGAGGGATGAAGGGAAGAGAAGATAAACAGTCAAAGAATTTAGGGGAGTGTAGGGAGGAAGAAGAAGATGATGAAAGGCCAGGCCGAAGACAAAAGAAGGATAAAAGTGTCATTTTAGAAAGAAATGCCCATTTATTGAATAAGGGCAAAATGGGAAAAGAGTGTGGGAGATTAAGTGATCAAAGTAAAGGGAGAGGGAAAAAAAAGTCTAAGTCTCAAAAAGGAGAAAGTCGAGGGTGCTGCCAAATAAACTTCAAGAACAAAGGAAGCGTAGAGACCGATGAACTGGAGATTGGTTTGGGTTATACACCAATTTGGAAAAAGGAGTTCGACAGATGGTTTTGTGTGCTGTACAACCAGGTATGTGTACAGTGATGAGAAAGGAAAAGAGATAAGCAGAAGAGAAGGGTCAAGAGGAAAAGCAGCTGGCCAGCGGAAGAAGGTAAAGGCAAACAAACAAGAAGCGTCAGCTGAGAAGTGCAAGAAAGGAGTAGTGAAGGAAGAGGAGAGGAAGCAAGGCCAATCGATTATGCATCGACTGTCTATTTAGTTACAAATGGGGTGAAGTGAACTCCTTGTGGTGGTGCACCGAAGCAACGACACCCAAGTAATCCAAATTTGTCTCGATTTTTCTGGGGTGGGAAGTTTTGAGGATGCCGTAAGGAGGTAAAAGCTAGCAAAGAGTATTGTCGGGCAAAGTGACTCCCTATGGTGGTACACCAAGGCAACAACACCTAGGTAGGCCAAACCTGTCTCAGTTTTGTCAAGGATGGAAGTTTTGAAGAGTTTCTAGGGAAGGGACAGGAGGTGTATGTCAGAAGATTGTGGAGGGGGCGGCGGAGGAAGTAGGGGAGCTGAGGGAGATAATTAGAGATCAGGTGTTGGTCGTAGGCAAGCAAACTGGGGGGTGGGGGGGGATAAAAGTGAACTGATGAGGTAAGGAAGATTGGCGAGGGAGGAAAGGAGACAACGGGGTATTGTGGTTGAGAAGGGGAAGGTTTTGGGAACCATTGAGAAAGAGTTAGGAGATCTGGAAGAAAGGAGAATACTGGGGCAAGGGAGACTGGTAGAGAACAGGTCTATCAGAGAAAAAAATATAGAACAAGGGCTTTAGAAGATAAGGAAGAGGGGGAAGCAGGAGAGGAACAAGAGGAGGTACGGATTGAATATACTCACCAGGTTAGCGAGAAGGCTGATTTTGAGAAATTAATTGATACGGAGGTGAGGATAAGCAAAATTCTGGGTTTGTGCATTTTAGAGGGAGAAGAGTCTGCAAGGAGAGCTTTCAGAGAAGTCGAAGATGATGAGGGCAATAAGGGAGAGGAAAGAGTGAGAATGTTTATAGGAGATAAGCACTGAAGAAAAAAAAAAGATAAGAGAGAGGAATAGAAAATCAAAAATGAGAATTTGTTCATGGAATGTAAGGGGGTTGAGAGATCCAAAACAAAGAGAGGTTGTCAAGAACTTCGTAAGGAATTTCAGAGTTGATATGTTGATGCTTCAAGAATCAAAGTTTGAAGAGGTGGATTGGGGAATTAGTAATGATTTATGGGGCTCTGGGACTGGGTTATAAAGGGTTCAGAAGATCTGTCAGGAGGTCTGATTTCAATATGGGATGCAGGTTTGCTGAGAAAGGTGGGACTTCTGCTGTGAGCTTCTCTATTTCAGTAGTTCTGGAGCATGAGTCGTAGGGAATAAAATTTCTGATTTCGAATGTGTATGGGCCAAATCTGGATAGGGAAAGGGGTAAGTTGTGGGAGGAGCCAAAGCCTATCAAATTTGAAAGTATGTGGATAGGACATCCAAATTTTCTAGAGTATGTTGAACAGAAATGAAATTCTTATCAAGTTCAGTGGTCAGTTGGGCATATATTGATGAAGAAACTGAAAATTTTGGAGGATTTAAAAAGATGGAGCAGGCAACTGTTTGAGGATGTAGAGTTGAGAAAATAGGAGGTTTGGGAGAGAATGGCCAGGCTGGACAGGTTGGAGGACAATCTTCCTCAAGGGGGGAGGTTGGAAAGAGAGAAACTGAGAGAAGATTTGAAAAAATTCATTCATTTTGAGGAGGTTTCATGGAGCCAAGAAGATAGGATGTTGTGGCTCAAAGAGGACACTGCAATTTTTCAAGCCATGGTGAGGGGAAGGAGAAGAAGGAACACAATTATGACGTTGGAGGGAGAAAGAGTTATTGATGACCAGCAAGTGATTGCTGAGGAGATCTGCAATTTTCATATAAATTTATAAAAAAGTAATGCCTAATAGGAATTACCATTTGGGGGAGCTGGAATTTGCTCATTTGCTCAGGTGGAAGGAGGGATGGAGTGTCTGGATAGAGAATTTGAGGAGGAAGAAGTACGGAATATTGTCAAAAAGATGAAGCGGATAAGGCCCCAGGGCCTGATGGTTCTAACATTGGTTCTACAAAATTTGTTGGAACATTATCAAGAAAGATTTGTCAGATATGTAGAAGGAATTATGGGAGGAGAAAAAACTGGAAAAAGTTGCCAATGCATCTTCATTTCTCTCATCCCGAAAGTGGATGGAGATGTTAGGGTTAGGGACTTCAGGCCGATTAGCCTAGTCTCTAGCCCTTACAAAATCATTGATAAGGTGTTGTCTAGGAGGCTGAAGATGGTGTTGCATTTGGTGGTGCCGTGGTGGGTTCGACTCAAATGGCTTTGGTCCAAGGGAGGCAAAATCTTGATGGGGTTTTGATTGCAAGTAAATGCGTGGATACAAGAATTAGAAGTGGGGAAGCAGGGGTGATCTGAAAATTTGGCTTAGAGAAGAAAGAAGATTTCGGCCGACTTTTGACAGTTTGAGGGATTAAGAATTTTGGCTTGGTTCTTGTTCTCTGTACTGTCTTTCTATTATATGAGACATATTTTCAGCTTGTAGGTATTTCGTTGGGGTCACTCCTTGTCACCTGTCTTAGTTGTATCTTTTTATTAACAGTAATAAAATTTCTTCTTTATTTATCTTCAAAAAAAATAAACAAAAAATGTAGTAAATAGTTATCAGATAAAAACAGTCAAACTTGTAGAAATTTTTTTTTATCAACAAAATTGGTATAAAATTGTTTTGGAATGGTAGAATACTGATATGTTTCATTCTATTGCCAATTGGCATATTTATATAGTAAGCTGCTGCAATAAATAGAAAGAAAGAAAAATAGAAAGAAAGAAAAATAAAAAGAAAAGAAAATAGAAAGAAGAGAAAATAGAAAGTACAAAAATAGAAAGAAAGAAAAACTTTCTAAATCAATCCTTCCACAATCCTAGGAATATATACAATTCTATTTTCAGATCTCAACCAGTAACCCCACGTTTTCCAACACTCCCCCTCAAGCTAGTGAATAGAGATCATCCATTCCCAGCTTGGCTATAATTCTCCGAAAGTCTGTACTATTGAGCCCTTTAGTAAGTACATCGGCCAGTTGTCCTTTTGTAGACACATAGGGAGTGCAAATCAACTTGTTGTCCAGTTTCTCTTTTATAAAGTGTCGGTCAATTTCGATGTGCTTCATCCTGTCATGTTGAACAGGATTGTGAGCAATATTGATGGCTGACTTGTTGTCACAATATAGTTTCATACGCTCTTCTCGTGGAATCTTCAGGTCTTCTAAAATTATCTTCAACCAGAGTAATTCACACACTCCTTGTGCCATAGCCCTGAATTCTGCCTCTGCACTTGACCGAGCCAGTACGTTTTGCTTCTTACTCCTCCAAGTGACTAAGTTTCCTCCTAAGAAGGTACAGTAACCAGAAGTGGACCGTCTATCTACTGGAGATCCAGCATAATCGGCATCTATATATGCTTCAAGAGCTAGTCCTCCATTTCTTCTTAATAAAATTCCTTTTCCTGGATTGGCTTTCAAATAGTGCAGAATTCGATGAGCAGCCTGTAGATGAACTTCTTTAGGATTATGCATAAACTGGCTTATTACACTTACAGCATATGCAATATTCAGTCATGTATGTGCAAGATAAATGAGTTTTCCAACTAGTCTTTGGAACATCTCCTTGTCTACACTTGCATTCTCGTTGGCTTCTCCAAGTTTATGATTGGGATCTATAGGCGTGGAAGCTGGTTTACATGCCATATTTCATGTTTCTCTCAAAAGATCAACAACATACTTTTGTTGAGAGATAAAGATGCCTTGTTTAGAATGTGCAACTTCAATTCCGAGAAAATACTTTAGTCTCCCCAAGTCTTTTATCTCAAATTCTCTGGCAAGGCAATTTTTCAATGCTTCCTTCTCCTTTTTATCATTCCCAGTAACGATTATATCATCCACATAGACTAATAGTGCAGTACTCCCCCTGAGGTTGTGTGTTTGATAAACAATGTGTGGTCACCTTGACTTTGCTTGTAACCTGTACTCAGCATTACCTTTGTAAACCTTCCAAACCATGCTCTCGAAGATTGTTTGAGACCGTATAGTGCTTTCTTCAACCGACAAACTTTGTTCCCTTTAATGCCTTCTCCAAAACCCGGTGGAATGTCCATGTATATCTCCTCTTCTAAATCACCATGGAGAAACGCATTTTTTACATCAAACTGTTGCAAATCCCAATTATAGTTAGCAGCCAACGACAGTAACACCCTTACTGTATTCATTTTAGCTACTGGGGCAAAATTCTCCTGATAATCTACCCCATAAGTTTGTGTATATCCCTTGGCTACCAGGCGTGCTTTGTACCTTTCTAATGACCCATCAGATTTGTACTTATTTGTGAACACCCATTTACAACCTACCGTCTTCTTGTTTCTTGGTAGATCCACAGCTTCCCATGTGTTGTTTTTTACTAATGCCTCCATTTCCACTCTCATGGCTTTTCTCCACTCCTTATTAGAAAGTGCTTCGGCTAGAGTATTAGAAATTGGAATGGTGTAAAGGCTGGCTAGAAAAATTTTATGGGATTTAGAGAATATTTGGAATGATACATATTTGGCTAAAAGGTACAATGGGCATTTGGTACATTCTCTGATTCCTTTTCTCAGTACAATAGGTAGGCCATACTCATACTCAGACTGTGAAGGTGTAGGTTCAGGCTCTGAGCATCCCTCAGTTCTAGGGTTAGGAGTTGAATCTTGGACTTGCACAGGTTGAGGATCTGGATTTTTCCTCCTAGAGTAAACCTGCATATATCTCACATTATCATGCACATCATTCGTGGGGTTAACAGTGTCCGAATTTGGTTCAATGGTCGGGTTGTTTGACTCTTGTTGAGACTCGGGAATGTGGGAATTAGAGGAATGTGACTCAGAGGGATGTGATTCTTGACGATTGAATGTCTATGAGGAGGGTAATACATCTAGGGAGAGTAGATCCGAGGCCTTATCAACCATTAATGAGGGCTCCCCCTGAAGATAAGGTTGAGTGAAAAAAGATTTTCCTTCCTCAAATGTGACACCGATGGAGGTGTAGAATTTTCTAGTGGCTAGATGATAACATTTATAACCTTTCTGAGTTGAGGAATATCCCAAGAAGACACACCTGATTGCTCGTGGGTTTAATTTTCCCTTATTATGGACATGAACAAAGTCAGTGCAGCCAAAAATTCTTGGTGTGAAATTATTTGAGGCTCGAATATTAGGGTAAATTTGAGAAAGGACTTGTATTGGGCTTCGGTTGTCAAGAACTTTAGATGGTAGTCTATTTATGGTGTAGGCAACAGTAAGGACAGCTTCCCCCCAATATTGTTTTGGCACCTGATTTTGAAAGAGAAAGGCTCGAGTGGTTTGCAAAAGATGGCCATTTTTTCTCTCAACTACCCCATTCTGTTGGAGAGTGTTAACACAGGAGGATTCATGCACAATGCCTTCTTTCTGAAAAAATGGGGACAAATTCTGATTAAAATAATTTGTAGCATTATCAGATCGAAACCTTTTAATTCTCACACCAAACTGAGTTTGGACCATGTTATGAAAGTTGGGAAGAATCTTACTCACATCAGATTTAGACTTAAGAAGAAAAATCCATGTGACCCTAGTGCAATCATCAATAAAGGTGACGAACCATTTGGAATTAGTAATGTTGGGAATTTGAGAAGGGCCCCATATATCCGAATGAATCAAATAAAAAGGAGTTGAAAATCTTTTATGCTGATTGGGAAATAACCCCTTTTGTGCTTAGCAAGTTCACAAACATCACAATGAAAGGTTTCAACATCAATTCCTTTAAACAAGGAAGGAAGCATTGTTTTTAAAATAAGAAATGAATGATGACCAAAACGGAAATGATGACGCCAAATTAAATCTTTATTGGAGGTAGATAAGAATGACTCGTGTGTGATATGCATAACAGTGTGAGATGATTTGTTGGTTGCTTCAAGGTAGTAAAGTCCATCTCTTTCCTTAGCAAGTCCAATCTTCTTCCCCGAAACCTGGTCCTGAAATACATAATAAGACGGGAAGAACACAACATTGTAGTTCACATCCTGAGTGAGTTTATGTATAGAGATAAGGCTAGTGGATAACTTAGGAACATGAAGCACATTTTTAAGTAATAGGGATGGAGTAATTTGAATATTCTCAATCCCTGCCACTGTGGTGAAAGAACCATTAGCAACAAAAATTTTTCTATTACTAGGGCAGGGTGTATAGGTGAGAAAATGTAGTGAAGAGGGTGTCGTGTGGTCAGTAGCTCCAGAATCAAGAATCCATGGAAAAACACTAGCCGAGGCATGTAATCCTAGAGATAAAGACTCACCTGAGAGAGCAAGAGAGGTAGAACCACTTCCTGGTTTCAAGGATTTCAGGAAGCACCTTAGCCTTTCAATTTCTTCATCATTAAATGGTCCCTGACTTGAGTGTTCTTGATGCGGGGTTGTGGAGACATTATGGGCTTGTTGAACTCCTTTTGAAACTCCTCGATTTTCCCATTCCTTGCTGAATGTGGGAGGTTTCCCATGAAGTTTCCAGCACCGATCTTTCGTGTGTCTGGGCTTCTTGCAATAGGTGCACCAGAGGTTATCGTTAGAGCCACGGGTGGTTGTCACGAGCCAAGTTGTGATTGTTCTCACCCTTCGAACCACTATAACTTCCTCCCCTTGCCACCATGGCTAAGCCTTCGGGATCTTTAGGCTCAAGCATGATTCCACGGTGGCTTTCCTCAGCTCTGACAAGGGCTATGACTTCATTCAATGGAGGCACTTCTTCTTTGCCAAGAATTTGTATTCGGACCTGATCAAATTCAGCATTCAGTCCGACCAAAAAATCATACACCCTATCTCTTTCATAAAAATTCTTCAAGATCACAGCATCATCTGCGCACTTTGTCTCAAGAACCCGATAATGATCAAGCTCATGCCATAAATTTTGCAGCAGATTTGCATACTCTGTAACACTCCTGCTCCCTTGTTTGGCCGCCACAGTCTTCACTTTGACCTCGTAGACACGAGCAACGTCATGGGCTTTGGAATAGGTTTGTCGGACAGCATCCCAAATAGCCTTTGCAGAGGGAAAAAACATACAAGTATCACTGATCTCGAGTGTCATTGAACTCCACAACCATGACATAATCATGGAGTCCTCTTCGTCCCAAGCATCAAAATTTGGCTCGCCCAACCTTGGTCCTGTTCCAAGGAGGTGACTAATTTTTCCTTTTCCCTTCAAATAGGTAGCACTAGTTGTGACCACTTCAAGTAATTCTGGCCATTCAGTCTATATGTTGCCTGAATATTCTGCAAATCACCAGTGTGAGGATGAGAATTTGTTGCTCCTTCATCGGTTTGGACGGGAGCACTTGTTGCAGTCATGAAATAAGGCCAGTAGGAAAGGAGAATAAAGGAACACTTCTGGTTACAGATTAACACTGAAGGTCAAAAGAGAAAAACACAAAAAACTGGCAATGAAGGCCGAAAAAAATAGAGCTCTGATACCATGTTTTGGAATAGTAGAATACCGATATGTTTCATTCTATTGCCAATTGGCATATTTATACAATAAGTTGCTGCAGTAAATAGAAACAAAGAAAAATAGAAGAAAGAAAAATAGAAAGAAAAGAAAATAGAAAGAAGAGAAAATAGAAAGTACAAAAATAGAAAGAAAGAAATAGAAAGAAAAACTTTCTAAATCAATCCTTCCACAATCCTAGGAATATATACAATTCTATTTTCAGATCTGAACCAGTAACCCCACGTTTTCCAACAAAAATATTATACAAATGCTTCCATTTTACCTTCTCAAGAGTAGTAATTTCTTGCTATTTTCCTCAAATATGAATGAATCTGTACTTCCAAGTTTCGAATTATCTGTTTCTTTCAGATTTTCAATTTAAATTTTAAATATGTTTTCATTTCCATAATTATTTAATTTCAAGTTGATCTTTGTGTTATGGCCCAAATGAATACTTTTAAGACTAATAATAAGATTTTTATATAGTATTATGCGTCTTAACTTGAAACCAATGCTTTTACAATGGACATAGCACTGAATCTAATATAATTGGAACAAGGCTTAGATAATGATGATGATGATGATGATGAACTTGAAACCAGCACTGGCCCCTCCTCCTCTTGATCGCTAATTTAGCAATTTTGTATTTATTAAAAACAATAAACATTAGAAAGTGATCCCAGAATAAAGTGAGTGAAAATAATTTCCCTTGAACACATGAACAAAGAATGCAGTATCAATAACCTATTAGCTAAAAACATTTTCTAAATAGTATAAACTATTATACAAACTCTTGTTTGACTTTATTAAGTGGAAAGAAAAAGTTTGAGAGTTGATGAATGGGGGAGTAAAACTCTCCCATTTACACAAGGTAATAGATATAAATATAAAAAAAGAGACTCACCTTCATCTCAGACTTGCGTAAAGGCTTTATCACAAACCGACCATCATGAGGTAAATAAAGCAGCTTGTTGTTCTTTCCTGATGAACAGATACTCTTTAGAGTCTCATAGCCACATATTGAAAGCATGTACTCATCATAGTCAATATTGTCAAGCTCTTGAAGATGCCTAGGACAGTTCAATAGTGGAAAATAAGGTTATTAAAAAAAATTAGAACCATTGTACAGGTAAATAACTGCTATTCTTCGAACATGAAAGATAATTAAGACAAAAATCATAGTAAATGAAATGGTATATTTAACTGACAAAAGATGGATAACCAAGAACACAAATTTCTTTTAGAGGGATATTCAACAGAAGACTTTGCTTTAAATTCAAAATGCAGAACATCTGATGTAGCCACAACAACATCCATAAGAAGCTTTTTTTAATAATAAAAATAATGTTTCATTAAAAAGAAAAAAGAGAGATTACAATAGAAAGGTGATAAGAAATCACCTGACAGAAGAACCATACTCCCCCCCCCAACATACAACTCAGCCTTACAACAAAATACCAAGACCAAAAACATAGAACAGAATTAACACCTCTTTCCAGAAATCAAACATAAGCAATAACAAAAAGACAAACGCCAAACCAACCTCAATAAGCTCTACTGACAACACATCCAACCTCCTTAGAAAAAAAAAAAAAAAAACAAAAGAACCCCCCCAACCTCCTCCCAACACTCAATATTAATCCTCCAAGTCCAGGACCTCTACCTGCCCCTCTCCGTCACCCACACCTCTCCCCCTTCCCTTGGAAAGGAACTGTTACAACTGTCCTTATTTTTCTCAAACTCCTCAAAAGCCTGTCTAGCAAAAGCCTCAGCGCCCAAAAAAAAGACCTAGAGCATTTCCAACTTCCATGCCCCTCTCAACAAATTTCCACCAATCCTTCATTACTCCTTTCCTCAATTCCTCTGTTCAACTCTCCATCATTCCCCAATGCTTTGCAGTTACCTTCCTTCTCTTTCACCTCTATGACTTCATTCCTCTTTAACTTCCCATTGCCGAAACTTCAATCCCCGCTATTTTGGCCACCAAAGTTAACCTCATCCGGAACCTTATGGTTCATGTATCTGGAATTAGCCTTTCTTCTAATGAAAACTCTCTTGTATTTATTACTGGGACCGGTCCCAACAAGTCCTTTTAGTCTTGAGGATACCTTGGTGACATGATGGGATTTACCTGATCCTCTAGGTTTCTTTGCAACCACCGAACCTTCACCAGAATCCGCATAATTAGACACTAACCTTTTCCTCCCCAAATCGACTCCAATCCTTCCAACCATCACTTCTACTAGCCACTCCTTGTTGCTCTTTTGAAAAATAGTATTTCCTCCACCTCGCAACAGTCAATCCTTATACCGCACTCGAACCTCACCTACTCCAATGATGCATCTGAGGAAGGCGAACAATAATCAAGACATAGAAGCCTTGGTTCTAAAGTTGGAGCCACCTACAAACCGGAGCAAAATCTGAAGTTGAACTTGAAATCAATCAATTATCTTCTAACACCTGCCACTCAGAACCACCGCACAGACCGCTCTCTTCCTTCTTCCTAGCAGAATCTTCCGAAACACTACTCACCAATAGAGATTTAGATCAACCATCTTCCACAAGCATAGGACTGTTCGATACCAACACTTCTTTCTCCCAAACTTATACACCTACAAACCGGAGCAAAATCTGAAGTTGAACTTGAAATCAATCAATTATCTTCTAACACCTGCCACTCAGAACCACCGCACAGACCGCTCTCTTCTTTCTTCCTAGCAGAATCTTCCGAAACACTACTCACCAATAGAGATTTAGAGCAACCATCTTCCACAAGCTTAGGACTGTTCGATACCAACACTTCTTTCTCTCCAAACTTATACCTCGTTATAACCCAAATCCATTCCTCACAAGCTTCCCCTTCCTTACTACCACCCCTGTTCCATCTAAGCAAACTGTTGTAAGGCTTAATTATTACTTTATAGCTGCTGTTAGTAGGCTGTTGGACAGTTACAGTTACTTGTTTCTTTTTTCTTCTTTCTTTTTTCTTATTATTCTGTTTCTAGGATATGCCGCCAGGGGCATACATGTAATTTCTGATTCTTTTATGAAGTTAATATAAATAGAAAACTGGCGGCATCCAGTAGAGACTTTTTCCTCTCGACCATACCTCTCTCTCTCTCTCCCAATCCCCACGAATCACCACATGGTATCAGAGCAGGTTTTCTGGGTTGAAAAAGACCTACGATCCCTCCTGCCCTATTCTTAAAAAGTGTTTGGACGTGGCTGTTTCTGCAGAAACCCTAGCAGTTTCTGACGACAGTTTTTTTTTGGAAACCCTAGCAGTTTCTGGCGGCAGCTTTTGTGATTTCTTTTTCTTGGCTGTAATAGCAAGAAAACCCTAGTCGGAGAAGGGTGATGCTGGTGCAGACTCCTCTGTTCGATGCTGTGAAGTCAAGTTCAGATTAGCACCTTCATACAAGTGCTGAACAGGTGTGTTTTTTTGTTTCAGTTTGTCTCAGCCTTCTTTGGCCGATGGTGCGTAGGGCTCATGCCTTGATTATATAGTTATTTGTTTGGACGTTGGATGGTTAGAGTGTGTGAACTACAGTCAGACTGATTGTAATGTCTGTATTGGTGGTGCTGAACCGATTACCGGACTGGTTTATTGTTCTGTTTGGACGTTGTGTTGACTGAACCCCTTGTTCTCAACAGTATTCCCTTTGTTCTCAGCAGTATTTAATGTTCTTTTGCTCACATTCTAGGAGTAAACCCTGAGTTGCTCACATTCTGATTGTGGCGGCTGTGTTGTTGGGTGGTATTTGGACTGGTTTTCAGTAGTATTTGATGGCAAGTCATGAATTAACTTCATCGGGGGCTACACCAACCCGCAGCACAGCGGGTATGGGAGGTGAAAACATGGTTTTTCCAATGCCAATTACCCCTTTAAACGGTCTGAACTACCTGGAGTGGGCTAAGAGAGTAAAACTCTATGTAACGGCAAGGGGTAAAGCTAGTTACATCAATGGAAGGGTGAAAGAACCCAAGGGTGAGACGGCTGAACATGATAGGTGGGACCAAGAAAACAATATGGTGATGTCTTGGCTCCTCGCAGCCATGGAACCTGATGTGAAAAAGAATTTTATGTGGGTAGACACCGCTAGTGAGATCTGGGAACAGGCTAGAACTACCTATTCTGAGCAAAGGCATTACGCCAAGGTTTACCAGTTGCAAGCTGAATCCTCAACATGTAAACAGGGAAACCGTAGCTTGTCTTCATACTATTCAGCCCTTACCTCCATATGGAAGGAATTGGACCATTATCAGGCCATAGAGTGGAAGCACGATGATGATGCTAAGGCCTACAGGAAGCTGGTCTCTCAGCAACGTGTTTGCTTTCTTGTTGGGACTGAACCCTACATATGAACCGTTGAGGGTGCAGGTCCTAGGAAGCAAAGAGTTGCCTACGGTTCACGAGGTATACTCCCTTGTCCAAGCAGGCGGAATGTGATGGTTACAGCTGAGGGGGAGCAACAAGTTGCCTTGGCTGCAATAAATAATAGCTCCACGGGAGAGAAAAGTGACCCTAAGAAGGCGGATGATAAAGATAAGTTGTTTTGTACCCACTGTAGGCGTTCACGACATACACGTGACACTTGTTGGGACATCCACGGGAAACCCAAGTGGGCAGTAAAGAATCAAGAACAGGGTAAAGGTCATTTGAAGAAAATGAGCATAGCACATGTGGCAACCCAAGATACTCAAGTTGCCGGTATTACCCGGGACCACCCTAATAAGTCTAACCCCAAGGAGGATATAATGAATTCCTTCATAGAGCACCTGGAATCTTATGGTAGGGCCTTGCGGCAAATGGACAGTTCAGTCACTGGTACTCCCTCTACTTCATTTGCATCTACTTCAGGTAATATGGCTTCTACATTCCATGTCACTCCCACAGATTTCCCTTGGATCATTGACTCAGGGGCCTCCAACCACATGACCAGTAAGCCTAACTTATTCCAGTCTTATAGCCTTTTGTCAAGAAGGGATAGAGTGAGACTTGCAGATGGCTCTTTTTCTTCCATTGCAGACCAAGGATCAATATCCCTTCCCCATGGCCTTAACCTAAATTGTGTATTGCATGTCCCTTAGCTTCCCATAAACTTGCTTTCAATTAGTAGCATTACAAGCTCCTTGAATTGTAGTGTGACATTTTTTGCTGACTCATGTGTTTTTCAGGATCTAACTTCTAGGAGGACGATTGGTAGAGGAAGCCTAGTGGATGATCTCTACATTCTCAACAACAAAGCTGGTCTCTCAGTGTCATCCTCGGAGTCGCATAATCAGTCAAAGAGTCAAATTTTCTTGTGGCATAGTCGTTTAGGTCATGTTTCTTTCAAAATAATAAAATCTTTGTTTCCAGTTTTATTTAAGTCATGTTCAATGTCAGAGTTCATGTGTCAAACGTATCAGTTGAGCAAACAATGTAGAACAACTTTTCACTCAAGTAATAAAAGATCAAATGTTCCTTTTCATGTTGTGTATTCTGATGTATGGGGGCCTACCAATGTAATCTCTGAGGGCAGATATAAGTATTTTATTACATTGATCGATGATTACTCTCGCTATACATGGGTAATTCCTATGCGTAGCAGAGACGAAATTCCAAAGATAGTGAAAGACTTCCAGAGGATGGTGTTTACACTGTTCCGTGTTGAAATACAGATATTCCAATCTGATAATGTGAAGGAATACTTCCATGGGGAGCCCAATGAGTTCTTCATAGGAGCTCATGCGCCAGAACACCACAACAAAATGATGTTGCATAAAGGAAAAACAGACACCTTCTTGAGGTAGCCCGCGGGATGATGTTACACATGAATGTCCCAAAAAGGTTTTGGGTGGATGCTATACTTGCAGTTGTGTATGTCATCAACCGCATGCCCTCCAGAGTATTGAACTACATGGCCCCTCATCAGTTATTGTATCCTCAGTCTCCTTTATTTTCCATCCCCATGAGAGACTTTGGTTGTCGGGCCTTTGTCCATGATTTGTCTCCATCCCGAAGTTAGACCCTCGGTCCATTCCTTGTGTCTTTCTGGGGTACCCCTCCTCTCAAAAAGGGTATCGGTGCTTTGACCTAGTTAGTCGTAAATTTTTTGTGTCTATGGATGTGTCCTTCTTTGAGTCCGAGCCATTCTTCCCTCCTCCTCAGGGGGAGAGTCGTAGTGTCGAAGAGGAGAAGCAGGTTCAGGTATCTCTTCCTTCTATTCCGGACCTTACTCCCTTCCGTGTCTTCCAACGTACACGTCGAAGAGATCAGTGGAGCAGCCAAAGACTAAGCAACTAACATCATAGACTCCCAGGAGGTAAGTCCACCCCCTAACCCTACTCCTACTGTGGATACATTCCTATTGCCCAACGAAAGGGAGTCAAGTCCTGCACTACCAAACACCCCATTACCCACTTTGTCTCCTATGACCACATTTCCCCCTCGTACCGAGCCTTCCTATCGGCAGTTGATTGCATCCCTGTTCCCAAAAATGCTGCAGAAGCCTTAAAATGCCCTGAATGGGTAGATGCCATGAAGGAGGAGATTAATGCCCTCCACAAAAATCAGACTTGGGAATTGGTGGATCCTCCAAAGGGGAAAGACCCCGTGGGGTGCAAATGGGTGTTCACAATTAAGCACAAGGCAAATGGAACAGTTGAAAGGTACAAAGCAAGACTAGTGGCCAAAGGGTACACACAAGTATATGGGGTTGACTATGATGAGACTTTTGCCCTGGTGGCTAAGATGAACTCAATTAGGGTTCTCTTGTCCTTAGCTGCTAATCTTGACTGGGAATTGCATCAACTGGACATAAAGAATGCTTTCTTGAATGGTGACTTAGATGAAGAGGTATACATGGTTCAACCTCCTGGATTCTGTGCCAAAGGGAGTGAAAATAAGGTGTGCAAGCTACAAAAGTCTCTCTATGGCTTAAAACAGTCTCCCAGAGCCTGGTCCAGTAAGTTTCACATGGCAGTTCAAGAGATGGGATTCAAACAATGTCAGTCTGATCATACACTCTTTGTGAAAAGATGTCAGGAACGGGTTGCTGTATTGATAGTGTATGTAGACGATATCATCATTACATGAAGTTGGAGCTTAGAGATACAGAACTCGAAACAATTCCTTGCATCTAAATTTGAAGTGAAAGATCTAGGACTCCTAAAGTATTTCCTTGGGATTGAAGTTGCCCGCTCAGAAAAAGGTATCTTTGTCTCTCAAAGGAAATACAGCCTTGATCTATTACGGGATACAGGTAAATTAGGTGCAAGGCCAGCAGATACTCCTATGGATGTGGACCACAAGCTAGGTGACTGTGTTGGTGAACCTCTGAAAGATGTGAAGCAATTCCAAAAGTTAGTGGGAAAGTTGATTTATCTGTCCATGACCCGTCCAGACATTGCCTATTCCATTGGGGTCCTGAGCCAGTTTATGCACTCTCCTAAGAAGCCACACATGGAGGCAGCAGAGAGAGTCCTTAGATTCTTGAAGAAATATCCAGGAACAGGCCTAGTATTCAGTAAACACAATCACCTAAAGGTGGAAGTCTTTACAGATGCTGATTGGGCAGGAGTTGTGGATGATAGAAAGCCCACTAGTGGGTATTGCACATTTGTGGGAGGAAATCTGGTGACCTGGAAGAGCAAGAAGCAAAGTGTGGTAGCAGGTCAAGTGTTGAAGCTGAATATAGAGCTATGGCACATGGGGTGGCTGAAGTCCTTTGGCTAAAGAACCTTCTAGGGGAGCTTGGAGTTGTTGTTCATAGTCCTATGTCCCTTTATTGTGACAACAAGGCTGCAATAAACATCGCCAGCAACCCAGTCCTACATGAGAGGACCAAGCATATTGAGGTGGATAAACACTTCATAAGGGAGAAACTGGAAAAAAGGGAAATTTGCATCCCTTATGTCAACTCCAAGGAACAACTTGCTGATGTCCTTACAAAGGGGCTTCCGTGCTCACGGCACAATGAGTTATGTGACAAGCTGGGCATGATAGACATCTTCAACCCAACTTGAGGGGGAGTGTTGTAAGGCTTACTTAATTATTACTTTATAGCTACTGTTAGTAGGCTATTGGACAGTTACAGTTACTTGTTTCTTTCTTCTTCTTTCTTTTTTCTTATTATTCTGTTTCTAGGATATGCCGCCAGGGGCATACTTGTAATTTCTGATTCTTTTATGAAGTTAATATAAATAGAAAACTGGCGGCAGCCAGTAGAGACTTTTTCCTCTCAACCGTACCTCTCTCTTTCTCTCTCTCTCTCTCTCTCTCTCTCTCTCCCCCAATCCCCACGAATCACCACACAAACCATGCAAACTTTTTAAAAGAACCTTACACCTTCCCATTTACCCCTTACTTTTTACCACCAGCCTCTTCTTTTTAAAACCACTTATTCTTTCTTTTAAAGTTGACTCCACTCAAGCCCCTATCAAGCCCCAAACTCACAAGTGTCAATTCCCTTTCTTTTATCAAGACCAACCCAGTCAACCCCTGTATCTCTTTTATCTTTTCACCACTACCCTCTTTCTGACCCTCAAATTAAACTGCCCTTGATCTTCCCCTCTCACCCTCTTTAATACCCTTCATCCTTTCCTTCAATGGGTCTCTCAACTCTCTCCCACCCAACCCTTCAACTTTCTTGTTTTTGGCACTACTATTTGGCACACAACCTTCAAAATTAATCATCTCCATAATTCCAATGTTCAAAACTATCATTCTACCCTTTGCTCCTGATATCTCATCGTCTTCAACCATAGTTGTCAAGGCAACACCTAGGCGGGCGCCTAGGTGACTAGGCGGTTTTTCATGGTCGCCTCACCCAAACGCCCCAGGTTTTGCATACTAGGTGCCCACCCAGAGACTTAAACGGGAGCCTACATACATATATAAAACTTTTTTTTAATTTATTGTTTTGATATTTTATTGGTTGTATTCTTTTAAAATAAATCTGCTACATGGTATCATTTTATTAAGACAAGTATACAACTAATCTAATATCCGTTTCTTCATTCGATTGGAGAGGGAGGAGAACCGAACACTTCAAGCTCAAGCCCCAGCCCAACTCCATCGCACCTCAGCTCCAGCATTCTTCTTCTTCTTTTCCAGATTTCAGACATTTTTTTTCAAAAAAAACAGTCCGCAAGTCCTCCCTTTCTGTAGTCTGCACTCTTCTTTCTCTTTTCCAAATTTAAGTAAAAAAAACAGGGGCTCCGCCAGTCCTCCCTTTCTTTTTTTTTTCTTAAAAAACAGGGGCTCCGCCCCTATACTCTTCAGTCCTCCCTTTCTCCACTCATCATCATCATCATCATCATCACCATCTCCTCAGTCCTCCCTTTTCCAAATTTCCATTGCCTAGGCGTCACCTAGGCGCCTGGATGCCCCATGGTCACCTAGCTCGCCTAGTCGCCTTGAACTGTTCATGTTCCAACCTGCGTCCTTCGCTCCAAAGAGAAGCTTCAACAGAGGTTGCAAGCCATATGCTTTGGAGCATACCATCTGATAGCACATCCATCTTCCTTGGAATAGCTTCAGGCTCCAATCCCACCAATCTCACTGCTGCTGAATGAAGATCTTTAACAAATACGCCTGAAAGACAGCCTCCACAAGCTTTAGCTATTGCCTTAAAAGCTGAATGCAGCCACAGGTGAAAGGGCAACCCCAAAATCCTTATTGTGATGTCATCATTGAGAAGTAAATCCTTTGAGTTAGAACCTGGAGTCCAATGTGAGATTAAAATCTAGTCAAACTTAGTTTGGAGAGAAACAGATGTCATTTCTACCTCATCTTCCAAAATGTGAAGGAGTGCTTTTCTCTCACTGAAAGGAGTTAACATTAACAAACCTTTCAACTTCAAGAAACTGCCAACTGCCTCTCCGATTGCATACCAGTCTTCAATTCCTTCTTTTGCTGAAACCACTAAGTGATTCTCCCACCGATCTTTTCCTTCACTAATCACCAATTTGATCGCCCCCACATTACTCTAAAATGCAAACTTTCCATCATGCTTCTCACCATCTTTTAAACCAGACTCACCAGAAATTCCTTCCAAACTTTAGAATCCGAGAGATTTTTCTCCACGTTTGAAACGAACTCCTGTAAAAGTATGACAGTCCTCTTCCGATCTATATACCTATTACCTTCTCCCTTCAGGGAATTCCCACAGTGCTATTAACCTACCATTCAAGTTACTTTTTTCTGCAACATATCTTCTTTCAGAAAATTCTTTCACTGATTTCCACTCTCCTCCCTCTCTGGGATTGAAATGAATCCTCTACAAATCCTTTGAACCACCAGATAGCTTCCCCCACCAAAAACACCTCAGATGTCTTGTTCTCCCTGATATTCAACGCAAACTTTTCTTTGAAACTGAGCTCCTCAAAGAAGAATCTTCTAGCTTTGATTCCCCGAAACCTCTTCCAGCCCATCTCTTTGATTAGAAAGAGTTGATTTGGAGAAACAGAGTTTTCTTTAGTGACTTGGTCATTGCCAGCACCAACTCTACGATGAGAACCCAGTCCATCACTACGATTGCCTTATTACCACTTCCACATATGCCTTCAATTAACCACCCCGAGGTTTGATTTCCACAAAATTTTAATGCCGCTTACAGTTTGGTTTGTTAGTTAACTAAACCAGCCCAAAAAATTGGTGTGGCTTAAACCCACCTGGCTCGCCACAAGTCCCCACTAGAACTTCCTTAAGAGTTACTCCATCTCCCCTAACTCTAGTTTCCTTACACTGCAAGCTCTTCGATTTTTGAGCCACCACCTCAAAAAAGTACTAAAAACAACCTTTGAATCCTTATTGATAGTCTCCACAGCCTCATTAATTTTTGTCTTCTGTAAAGAGTCTTTCCCGTTCATGACTCTTTCAGTATCCTCTTTCGCGAGAACAGTCAATGCCCCCTCTGTCCTCCCTAGTTTCACGCCACATGTCCTCAAATTTTCCAGGTCATCACCATCATCTTCCTCTCAATCCCACCATAGCTGAAGCTCAATGGACAACAAGATCCATACTTGGACAAAAATACCGTCATGCACGATCTCCATTGCCCTAGAGACATGGTTAGCTCTATTGCCTACAATTTTTATCTAATCTACTCTCAAGCTTCTGTACTCCAAAGAGTTAAGACTTGCTTCAAGAAAATCTCCACAGAGGTCCCCCACCAATTTCAATACTTCCTCCATCTACATGTTTAATGGTAAACCAACTTCCCCTACTTCCAACAATTGGGTACCTGAGGTCTGGGTAGCATTTGATAATATGGATGCCACTTGTAAATTGCAAGGGAGTTGGGGACCCCAATCTGACTGAATTGTCATAATCCTTTCTTCTAATGGACAAGATAAAACACAACAACCTTTGTGTTTGCAAAGGTCTTTAGAATTAGATTACATTTGAAGGACTATGTGATGTAGGATCAGCTCAGTTCTAGTCCTTAGAGAATGTTGAATGGTCTTCTTGATCAGAGTTTTATGGCTGTCGATGGCTGTAATGGCTTCTTTAAGGAATAAGAGAGAAAATAGGGAGAGAAAGAAGAGAGAAAATACATAGAATCACTCACAGGGTGCCTAGAATCACTCTAGGGCATGAGAATCACTCACCATAGTTAGCATAAGCTGAAGAAACTCAATATAATTCATTACCTTTGTGTAAAACGCCCATACATATTTATACTCTAAATTCATAACAATCCTAGGAGTCAAACTGTTAGATTCATAATAGTTAGACCTGTTCATGGGCTGGGCTGGGCTTTGCCTCTTTATAAACAGAAAAATACTAGGCCCGAGCCCGAGCCCAAGCCCGACCCTATATAAAGCCCAAAGCCCGACTTTGATAGGTATTTTACAACATATTAATTATATATTATCAATAATATATTATATAGTATATAGTATTTTATACATTTAATATGTATAATACTTTTTTCTATTAATTTTATCATTATATAATATATATTATGTATTATTAACATATATATTATATTTTTGTTATATATTTAATATTATCGGGCCGGGCTTATTTGGGAAAGCCCGAGCCCAGCCCTAAAAATAGTCAGACCCGGTTTTTAGAGCCCAAGCCTGCAGGCTTAAAATTTTGTCCAAGCCCGATTTAGGACGGACCGGGCCGGGCCAGCCCGTCAGGCTACCCAGCCCATGAACAGATCTAATAATAGTCTTAGGAGTCAAACTGCTAAACTCAATAATCCTAGTAGGACTCAAACTAAGTTGTCATATCCTATTTCAATTCAAAGAAGACTCAATAACCTAATCCTACTTATGCAATGATTCTGAAATTTTAAACATAAACAAACTATAACTAGACAATCAAACCCTATTACTGGACCCTACAGAAAATTATAAAATGGCAAAAATACCCTTGGTGTTCAACTCAGTCCAAATCCCAAGTACCATCACTATGCCATATCAGGACCTGTTCTAAGGCCTTCTTCTTTCTAGAATAAGTCTTCAAGGGTGCTGATTGATTCCTATCACTATGATAGAAAATTCCTGATGTCCATCCAACCCTCTGGTTTTCTTTGAACCATGACGACCAACACCAATTCCCAAATATGTTATTCGAAGTCTATAAAGTGCCTTTGATGGTTGCAAAGCTACCTTCACCGCTTCCACAACATTTTGTTTTTCTTATTTCTTTATTACCATCCCATTGATCTTATTTTCTCAACTACCTTTGGTAACCAAGAAAAATCTGTAAGACTCCTACAAACCCAAACCACCCTAAATTCCTTCCACCTTCTGGTATACATATATTATGTGTTTTGTTTGCATCAAAGATTTCAAAGATGAGCAAGAACCTTATAATTTTGTTCTACTTTCTCTCAGCCCCATGCTTCCTAATACTCTTATTGATTTCATTCTTCCATTCCCTTCTCTGGTTGAGATGTATAGATCCCTCAATGAAGTTTTTTAGCTAGGCAACAGTCACCATTCAAGAGGATAAAAACTTTTTCTCTTACCTTCTGAGTTTCTATGCTATTGTCCTTATCTCCTCCAATGAAAAGGTTTTTGCTTCAATACCCAAATATTGCCTCCAATCTCTTGCTTAACGAAATCCTCGATCCATTTCCAAAAAAACTCGAGCTTCACAATATCCTCCAACAAAATGACTGTCTACCTAAGATGCAGTAAATTCTAGACAAAAGCTCTTTTCTTCTAAAAAAGATTCTAGAAGAAAACCCTTGGAATGAGAATCTAGGGAGAAATCTGAAAACACAAGGCTTACAATTGTATAAACCTAGTTGTTTGTATAAATTCCAATGCTAGTTGTTTTTATAAACCTAACCTGATATCTGCTTATACAAAGAAGCTTAGATAGTCATCTGCACCTTGGATCTATATTCGTCTAGAGATCCCTGGATTTTGCTTATGATCTTAAATGTTTCTAATTGATTCTATATATGCATTAATGTTTCTAATTAGTGATGAGTTCCACTATCATACCGAAAAGGCATGATACCTAATAAACTGATGACCAATCAACCAGTATCATAGAGAAGTGGTAATCAATTAACTGGTATTCATCAAAATTCACCCAGGGGTTCTTATTAGTCAAAGTTCATGTATCATACCATTCCAGCATCACAGAAATTTCTATTAGTGATAACCAAATAACAAAGTTGAGAAAAGAAGTATTAAAGAACCTGAACACTGCTGGACCATAATCTTTCCATTCAAAGTCTGTAACTGTGCCTGCAGAAAGACACCTTAGACCAGTCCTAGGAAACCGTACCCAGGTACTATAAGTAGATCTGAAGTCAATAGGTGAAAAATCCATTTTTGGTACTGTCATATATTTCCTCAGGAAATGCCTACATGAAATTCCATAGGTACATGTTAAAAGATGTTACCCAACAAAAATATCATATGCCATGGATATCATGGTTCCCAACACCAGAATCTCTAACAAGCAAAATACATCCCATTGCTTGTGTCAACTGTCAACAGTTCATACCATAAGAAACCCAGTGAAAAGTTGCAAGTTATTTGACAAACTCTTCTACAAATATTATGCCACATGGTTTGGAAAGGAACTGGAACCAAATTATAAATCATTGCAAATAACAATATAAACATAGATCCTTAAGAACACCAATCCCAAATTGCAAATAACAATAATATCCATAAAAAGATGCAGAAAACAAAATTTAAAATCAGGAAACTTCATTTTGCATTGAACAAAAAGGTAGATAGCTTTTTCTTAGTATAAAACCATGCTGCAAGCTAATGGAGTCAACAAATCAAGATTGACTTGGTATGCTTTCATCTTGGATGGCCATTACAGCAATGGATGACCCTAAACCTCTTTCCATGTTTCAGACAGTCCGTAAGCCACAGGAAGAGTCTAAAATCAAGTATCAACAACCCTACCAACAAGGAGTTAAATTTTTCCAAAGGTGTTTATCACTTTATCTCTGGATAAGGAACAAATCAAGGTGGATCCATCAAATAACATAAAGTCTCTTCTGCATCAGAACCAGGATTTCTTTTTTTTTTTCTTTTAACTTTTCTATATAAAGCAAAAAAAGGCAATAACTTGGTACTGGTTTAAAGACTTTACTCCATAAAATTAACAATACTCAATTTTCACATAATAAAGAATAACTACATAAATAATTCTCAATAAACAACAAAACAAGGTCTGCTTTCCTTCACCCTAGATAATCAATTCTGGAGCTTCCAATTATATGATTGGGACTCCAGGTTTGTTTTCCTTCCTTTCTCCATCCTCTACATCACAAACAATTACCCTAGCTAATGGTTCTACCTCTCCTATTTGTGGTGTTGGTATTGTTGATATTGCATCATTGTCTTTATCTTCAGTTCTATATGTGCCCAAATTTCCTTTTCAGCAAATTAGCCAAATCTCTCAATTGTTCTATACCCTTTTTCCCTATCTCTTGTGTTTTTCAGGATCTCAAGATGGAGATGAAAATTGGTGGAGGGCATGAAGCTAGTGGATTCTATTATCTTGATAGTGATAGATTGACAGTAGCTCTCCAATCTTCTCTCATACCTCTCCAGTGGCATTGCAAGCTTGGTCATCCATCTCTCAAGACACTTCAGTTACTTGTTCCGTCATTGTGTTGTCTTCCTTCATTGGAATGTGAGTCGTGCCAATATGGGAAACACCATCAGGTTTCTTTTAGTCCTAAGGTTGATAGTCACAATCTAAGTCCTTTTGCTTTAGTCCAATCTGATATTTAAGGTCCAAACAAAGTTGTGTCATACAATAGTGATTTCATTCAAAAGAGAAGAAGAGAAGAGAAGAGAAGAAAAAGAGAAGATGGAGATCGAAGGTTGTATTCTAGTGGTGCCAGACTTTGCATTCCAATATTAGGGCGACAACATAAGCAATAAAACAATAAATGGAAAAGACACAAGTGCCCTTGTGGCACATAACTAAGATTACATCACTCCCCCTCAAGTTGGGGCATAGATATCAATCATCCCCAACTTGTCACAAAGATTATAGTGCCGCATGGAGTTTAATACTTTGGTAAGGATGTCTGCAAGTTGTTCCTCAGAGCTGATGTAGTGAGTGCAAACTTCTCCTTTTTCCAACTTTTCCCTAGTGAAGTGTTTGTCTACCTCTATATGTTTAGTTCTATCATGGAGAACAGGATTGGCTGCAGTGTTGATGGCTGCCTTATTGTCACAGTAGAGTGGCATAGGATCACTAAAAGGAAAGCCCAATTCACCCAAGAGGTTATTTATCCATAGAAGTTTTTCCACACCATGAGACATGGCCCTGTATTCAGCTTTTGTACTCAATTTGGCCACCACACTTTGTTTTTTACTCCTCTAAGTAACAAGATTTCCCCAAACAAAGGCACAATAGCCAATAATGGATTTTCTGTCATCCACAGAACCAGCCCAATCTGCTACAGTGTAAACCTCAACTTTCATATGTCCATGTTTTTCAAATAAGAGTCCAGTCTCAGGGAATTTTTTTAAATATCTAAGAACTCTGTATGCTGCCTCCAAGTATGTCAGGTCTTGTCATAGATAGGTACAGAAGTCGGCCCACCAATCTTTGATACTGCTTCATATCTGCTATGGGCTCATCACAAAAATCCCCAAGTCTGTGGTTTACATCTATAGGAGTGTCAGCAGGTTTTGCTCCAAGCTTCCTTGTATCTTTCAAGAGATCTAAAATAAATTTCCTCTAGGAGATGAAGATACCCTTATTTGAGCAGGCAACTTCAATTCCAAGGAAATAACATAAGGGTCCCAAATCCTTCACCTCAAATTGAGTAGCCAAGAATCTCTTCAATCTTTTTATCTCTTAGTCCTAGTCACCGGTGATAATAATGTCATCGACATGCACAATTAAAGTTGTCATTCTTCCTTGTTCTCTCTTCACAAAGAGCATGTGATTAGATTGGCACTACTTAAAAACCATCTGTTGAACTACCTTGTGGAACCTATTGAGCAAGAGCAAGAGAAGAGAAGAGAAGAGAAGAGAGGAGAGAAGAGAGGGAGAGAGGGAGAGAGGAGAGGAGAGTTGAGAGGACTGAAAGCCCCTACAGAACACTGTAGGCGAGTGCATAAGTTATTATTTATACTAGTCTAGTCGTACAACATAAAGAAGGAGAAAATTACAACAATACCCTTGCGGTACTAAACCTGGGTACAACAACATCTGTCAACACTCCCCCTCAACCCCTCCAACCCCCCCGAGTGGTTTTAGGGGTGCCCATGCTGTTTGAGGCCTCCCCATACTGATACTTCTGCGGTTGAGTTGCAGCTTGCGTTCAAAAGCGCGAGCCAAATTCATAGCAGTAACCAAATTGGGGGGATTTTGCATCTTCACATCCACCCTCAAAGTTTCTGCTAACCCCGTGGTGAACATGTCGACCTGCTGGTCTGGTCGTACCGATAATGCTCTTGCAAGGAGGGTCTGAAACTAATGCTGATATTCAGCCACCATTCCCATCTGTTTGAGGTTGATTAGTTCGCCTAATGGGTTGCTTGTTAATGGGGTCCCAAATCTGAGAAGGCAGTAGGATTTGAATCGGGCCCAACTGAGCCCGGGTTCCTCCTGCTCTAATCTATAAAACCAAAGTTGTGCCTCCTCCGTCGTGTGGAATGCGACTAAGCTTACCTTGTCTTTGTCCTCTATCCATTGGTTGCGGAAGAACCACTCACATCTGTACAGCCATCCCAACGGATCTCCTGCACCGTTATAGGAAGGGAACTCCAGCTTGTTGTATTTGGGAACGATCGCGGCTCCCTGGGCGACAACCTGCCACTCGCCGGACGATTCTACCGTGTCTGGACAACAGCCGTTTGTGGTTGCAGCCCCTTCTAGATTCCTCTCCTTGCTAGAAAAATAGAGCTCCATCATGCGCCTTAATTCTCGAACGTCTTCCTTGATCTCGCGCACCTCCGTGCTGTTTTCCACGAGCCTGTGCTCTAGTTCATGAACCCTAGTCATCAACTGCTCAAGGTCACCCATGACGCCTTGCTCTGATACCAAATTGTTACAGGCCCACGAATAGGATCTCGTCACGGGTCGGTCCACGAGGAAAACCTCATGTTTTCCCTTGTTCCTCCCTTTTCTTGAGGAACCTATCTTGGCGCCTTAATGGTGATTTGTTCAAGAGATCACCAACTCTCCCCTACTCTGTCTTGACTGAGAATTTCGATGCCTTTATTGAATATTATTAGCTCCTTAAATAGGAGATTACAAGAGATAAGAGTCCTACTTTTAGGAAGACTCCCTACTAATCTATACTACTGAACAGATAAGATAAGAACACTGAATAGATAAAACTCCCTACTAATCCTACTACTGAAAACATATAGGATAAGAATGCTAAATAGATAAGATAGAAATGTATCTAGCTGGAATTAGATAAGATGAGAACTGAGAACACCCAATTACTGCTGCTGCCGATGTCGATACTTCTTCCCAATAAACGTGTCCACATCATTTTATCTGTACAAAAGGCATATTTAGGAAAACCTGTAGCTGAAGCTCCCCTGAATTCCTTGTGGACCAATAACCAGTACAGGTGGCTTATAATTTTCTAAGAATCTTTTCTTATGGTTCTCTATCTTCTTCATGTGTCACCAAGTTATAGAATCACGTCATGCCCCCTTTTTACCATGTTGACATGAAGGGACTATTTGAGACTGATTTCTTCTTCCCTACCATGAAGGATAAAGTTTATGGAGCACTCCAGATCCAGCGCATTTGGACTCAAAGTGATTTTCCCTTCAAGTCCAGTCATTTTGTGACACATCAACAATTGTTAAATTAGATAGAATCTTTAACTGGATGAATCAATTTACTTCTTAAAATACTTTTTAGTTAAAAAGGTTAGAAAGTGTAGAGAACACTGATGTGGATCCCACTGATGTGGTCCCCACTGTGTTCGTATGGCAGCATATTTTTGTTAGTTTATTTTTTGTTAGTTATGCCAGTATTAGTTGGTAGTTATTTCAGTTTGTTATTTCAGCTTTATTATTAGTTTATATTCCATGTAAGCAATAAGGGCAATTCAGCCCTTTTACAATTAGTCAACATATATAAATATTAAGAGTGGGTCGGCAGATCAATTGATCAACCCTCTCTCTCTTTTCAAAATCTCTTTGTTATGGGCTCGGGCGTAGGATCTCATCACAGGTCGGTCCACAAGGAAAAGCTCATGTTTTCCCTTGTTCCTCCCCTTCCTAGCTGAACCTATCTTGGCGTCCTAGAGGGCGATTTGTCCAAGAGATCACTGAACTCTCCTTTTACTCTCTTTCTTGACTGGAAATTTGATATCCTCATTCAATAATGGGGTCTCCTTAAATAGGAGATTACAAGAGTCCTAATCAAAGGGAGTCTCCTTGCTGAATAGGGAGACTTCCAGTTCTATCTTGCTAAGGATAAGATAAGCTAATCCTAATCTGATAAGCTACTAACAAGATAAGATAAGAGCAATAGAATAAGATAAGAACAATAAGATAAGAACAAGCAAGATGATCTAATCTAATCTAAATAAGGTTGCTGTTGTTGAACTGGGTAGGATGAGAATCATTGAATCACTGCTGCTGCTGGCGGTGGGTCAGGTGCCTGTTGATGTCGGTGGTGATGGTACATCTTCCCGAGGAATGCGTCCATAACATTACTCCCCTCCTGGACTACGAGCTTGTCCTCAAGCTCGAACTCTGGATATGTGGCGTGGAACTCTGCCAATGGGAGCCATGTGGCTACAGCCAATGGTAAATTACACCATTCTACCAAGACTTCAACAGCAGCACCAACAAAGAGCTTAGCTGACTGATGGGGAAGCTCAGTACTAGTATCATAAGGAAACAAGTTGCATAAGATGTTGTTCTGAGGTCCTTATTGAGAGCCATCAATCCCAACACATACAACATTCAACTTCAATAAGTATTCAAACCTCAGAGTAACCAGTTTTGTAGGCTTGGGATTTGAAACCTCATCATCATGTATATGAAGGATAATTTTAAGAGAATGAGATCGATAGATTCCTGATTGGTCAAGGTTCTCTTTTCCAGTAACCTTCTTTGGCCGCTTTCTCCTTCTTTGGCCCTCCTCTTCCTCATCAGGCGCATCATCCTCCAACTTATTCATTTTTGTATTTGTAGAAACACCATTGTCCTTAATTGCTTGCTGGTGGGCAAAGGCTTGAGCATCCTTCATGCTTCCTATAATTTCCAATTCAATACTCTCCCCAAATGCCTCCTTCTGAACCAGCAATTGTGAGTAAATCACATAGAGTGAAGGTGGTAGTAATTCTGCTAAATTATGTTGCTTTAATTTCTTTGTATGCAGAACCCCTAGATGGTGTTGGACAGGCAAGGATGCTTTCTTCAGAGATTTCGGGAGACTTGAAAGGAACTTCTTTCGGTGTGCAATGGTCTCCATAAGGCTTTTCTTGTGTTGCTCCAGTTTCTCATGAAGTTTGCAGAGTTCTTTTCACCGGAAAAGCTCAAAATTAAGCCGCTTTAGCATCAAGTCATGTGCATTGTCTTTTAATAGTACAGATCCTTTAATATCTTGAGGGGCTGAACTGAAAAACTCGTCCTCAGGCACAAGTTCAATATCTGGATACTTTGACTTGAAATCTTTGCGCACCTTTATGGCTTTCACAAAATGAATTTTCTCATACATCAAATTGTGGAGCTGCAATATAGTGAAATCTACTGGTGCCTTAGCACGTTCGTTTCTGCTTTAACACGATCCTCTTCTAGCAATATAGAACGATTTACCTTACCCCGATCATCTGTCCGTTGATTCCGAAAAAACTACTCGCATCGATACAGCCAGCCTAAGGGGTCTCCGTTGTCGTTGTACGACGGGAATTCCAGCCTGCTGTACTTGGGGATGACTGCGGCTACCGGGGCGACGACCTGCTGTTCGCCGGACGACTCCGTCAAGTCTGGTCAACGGCTGTTTGTGGTTACAACCCCTTCTGGATTCCTCTCCTTGTTAGAGAAATACGATTCCAGCAAGCGTCGCAGCTCCCGGACATCGTCTTTGACCTCACGAACCTCCATGCTGGTTTCCACGAGCCTATGCTCCAATTCGTGGACCTTGAATGATAGCTGCTCCAGATCTCCCACGACGGTTGGCTCTGATACCAAGTTGTTATGGGCCCGGGCGTAGGATCTCGTCACGGGTCGGTCCACAGGGAAAAGCTCCTGTTTTCCCTTGTTCCTCCCCTTCCTAGCTGAACCTATCTTGGCGTCCTAGAGGGCGATTTGTCCAAGAGATCACTGAACTCTCCTTTTACTCTCTTTCTTGACTGGAAATTTGATATCCTCATTCAATAATGGGGTCTCCTTAAATAGGAGATTACAAGAGTCCTAATCAAAGGGAGTCTCCTTGCTGAATAGGGAGACTTCCAGTTCTATCTTGCTAAGGATAAGATAAGCTAATCCTAATCTGATAAGCTATTAACAAGATAAGATAAGAGCAATAGAATAAGATAAGAACAATAAGATAAGAACAAGCAAGATGATCTAATCTAATCTAGATAAAGCTGTTGTTGCCGAACTGGGTAGGATGAGAATCATTGAATCACTGTTGCTGCTGGCGGTGGGTCAGGTGCCTGTTGCTGTCGGTGGCGACGGTACGTCTTCCCGAGGAATGCGTCCATAACACTCTTCATGTGCTTCTCTTTTCTCCCTCTCTTCTTCTTCTCTTCTGAAATTTCTTCTTTCTTTTCTTTTAATTCAAGACTGATTGTAGTCTCGATCGACTACTAAAAGCAAAAGCCATCAGAAGAAAGGCCTGCTTGAATCTTTCTTTTGCTATCCCCTTCACTTCCAAAACCTTTCCACCTCCACATTCCACCCTACCCTCAAACTGTATTCAACAATTAAACTCAGTGACGAACCAGCAAGTAGTGGCGAGAAAAACACTCCAACCCGGGAAGGCAACACCTGTGCCTTATTCTCAGGTCCAGCTGGGCATAGTGACGTGGCATCTAGAGAATTATTAGCTGCTGTATTTGGGCTTGAGAAAGCTAAGGAATTGGGCCTGGAAAGGCTAATTATTGAAGGTGATTCCATAACAGTTGTGGACTGGTCAAGGAAAGGGGAAGGGAGTCTCTTGGCACCTAAGAAATGGCCTTAGGAGATTCAAAAGGCTCTCCAGGGATATGCTGATTCAAATTAAATGGGTTAGAAGATAGCCAACACTTTGGCTAAACAAGGGGTACAAAGACAGTCTATGTTTTGGGCCTATATGTAATATGTGGAAGTTTGGACATCTGGTATCCTCTTTGTTTCCTTCACAACTTCTGGTTGTACTGCTTTTTATAATTCTAAAGACATTGATTTTCTGAGTTATTGATCAAAAAAAAAACCCTCCAACCCCTGCTAAAAAGCTGCTCTGCTTTTTGTCAAAGTATTGGTAATGGTGGATGGTGATAGCTGATAGTTATCTAACAGTGAACAATGGGAGACCTTCATTAGAGGCCAGTGTTCAAATGTCAAGGGGCAAACAGCAAGAAAGCAAAAAAGCCTCCAGTCCCTTGGCAAACAACTATATACTCTCCATCCTAGCCTTCAAATAACTGTGAATTCATCTGTAGCTGATTTAATCTCAGCAGTTGATAACCTTGTGCATATTTTCTTCAATTGAATTCTGCACATTTTACAAGTTTTGCTTCTTCTACCATTCCCCTTCTTCAATAAATACAAATTCTACTAATAATCACTCCCATGTTAAAGATAGATCTAGCTGCCCCACCTATACCAAGAACATCTTTCTGGATATCAATGGACCCATTATCTAAATCGATATGATCAGTGGAGCTAAATGTGAAGCAAGTGATGTCTTTTAATCAGGTGAAGCACCACCTGCCATCCTAAGCAGAGATGTCACTCAGGTGGTGAGACGTAGATTGGCAAGCTAACCCTCTAATACACAAAATTTTAAAAACTGAATTAGAAAAATGAAAACCGAAACCGAATTAGAAAAATGAAAACCGAAATTTTCAGTTCGGTTTTCGGTTAAAACCGAATTTCAAACATATATACTATATTATTTATTATATTATATTATATATATATATATCATAACATATAATATATAAATTGATTATAATATATATTATGTATCAAATTTTATTATATTATATATTAATATATATAAATATATCATATATTAAATATAATGTGTTATATATTATATATTACATGCTATATAGCAAAGTTCAGTTAATTCAGTTTTATTGGTTAACCAAATTTCTAATTCTAAAAACCAAAACCAAAACCAAAATATTTAAAAACTGAAAAACCAAACCAAATTAACCAAAAACCAAAAAACCAAACCAAAAAAATGAAACCGAAATTTTCAGTTTGGTTTTTCAGTTTTAGCCGAATAATGCTCACCCCTGGGAACTATTTATGCAGTAGGGGTGGAACAAACTAACACAAGACAGAAAGAGAGAGGAGAAAGGGTAGAGAAAGAAAAAAGAGAGAGAAATTCCAAGGAATCACTCCGAGGGGTCCTAGAATCACTCTAGGGTTTGTAGGAATCACTCCATACAGCAAGAGAGCTCTTAAGAAATCTCCATTCATTCATTACCCTCAAAAGGAATAGAATACATCTATTTATAGAGTGACTTGCCCGGAACACTGTTCACCATAATTACAAAAAGTGCCACTCCTTGTCTTGTGCATCAAGAAACACAATAACTTTCTATCTACTAATGCAAATAAACTGAAAATTGAAAGACAAGCACTACTAAGCTATAGGAACAAGATGTTATAGCCCAAGTCCACATTGGGATGGTCCAAATGACGAAAATACCCATGACCAGATCCAAGTCCCAAGAGTCTTCTCCATGCCAAATCAGAACCTGTTTGTTGGCCTTCTTACGAGATAGGTCTTATAATGCATGGACCGATCCCCATCAACTATGGTCTACATTTGAGGCATGGTGTTCATTCCCTTCTTATGCTCTGCAAATGGGGTTCACCACCAAACCCCATGAAGATGACTTCTACAATAAAGAGCCTTAGCCAAGCGGTGTAGATCTCTTTGATCAAATATGGTCCTGAACTGTTAAAAACTTGTAAATGTAACTAAGGTAGAAGTGGCTGCTGGTGTTACCAATTCTATGAACTTCAGTGAACTTTTGGGAGGACGCCAATGAGGACAGAGCACTGGTGATGGAGGTATCAGAGTTTACACGCTTTATTTGATGTTGTTTTCAGGAAAAATATATATAAAAAAAAAAAAAAAGATGGTGTAAGTAAGGACCAACTGGTTAAAGGTTTTGATGACATGAGCTAAGCTTGAAGTGTCATTAAATAGGTGAACTCGAACGAAAATTGCACCCAAACACACTGGATCCAGAGTGGAAGACATACCTGTGTTGTTATTCCTTGGAGTAGTGGATTTCTTGACAAAAAGAGCATGTGATGACAGGTGACAGGTCAAATTTGGTCTACCTCAGAATATAAGAACTTCCCATGTGCCCCGAAGATGCTTAGGGTCTACCAATTACTTTTATTTTCAAAGATGAAAGGGCCATTACTTGGTATAATGGTAAAATCTCGGGCTGTCAAGTGTAAGAACATGGGTTCAAGTATGACAGTGGCCACTTTGTGACAAAAATGCCAAAGGTTAGGACCATATCCAGTCTACCTCTCCGAAGACACCAGATAGTTGGGACCAACATTGGGCAGGGCAATGGCTTTTTTATCTTGTAGTGGCATGATGTATCCTTAGGGATCAGGTCTAAGATATCCACAGGTCAGGTTTGGCATGGATTTGATTCAACCCAAACCCAAACCAGAAATGGGACTACCAAACCCAACCCTTTCAACAAATAGTACAACTATTCTTAGATAAGGTATATTTAGTTATTTACAAGTCTTCGATGTCATTTTGTTAATGGGATGGGTTTGATAGTGAGCCACAGTCAACTTGAACCAACCTGAAACTCAATTAAGGCTTACCTAAACCTGATCTGATGGGATCAGACCAACACAGATTTATCACTTAACCCAACCCACTGACATCCCTATTCAGGTCCATGCTCTCCACTTCACCTGTATTGACAGTTTATAGGAATAAAATTTGGGTTGGTAGTGATGGGTGTGTTGTAGGAGAGTCTTCCCAATGAGTAAGGCCCTGTAAAGCCCATCTTTATCATTTCCTGGTTTTGGGAGTAGAGTGGGTAATAGAGGTTTTCTTTTCTGATATGAAGCTCCTTTGTCCCTAGGATTTTTTTTTTTTTTCTAATAGGGTCTGCATCTAGCTTCTCCAGTCACAATTGCCAGCCTTGGCTTCCACATTCTCAAAGAACTGTAAAGCTGAATTCTGATAGGTGCTCAATCGGTCATCCAAGGCCATAAGCGTAAATGGGACATTCAGAGGGCACAGTATGGGATCATCATTTTTTTTGACTGAGGACCTATTGGGGAGGGGAGGAATCCTCTAACTCATATACATTCCTTTCTACTGCATACCATATATATCTTCATGCCTGCACTAATTCTGCTTATCCAAAATCGTTCTTATCTGTTCCTCCAGAAACCATGCTTCTTGTTCACCAACTTCTGTGCTTCAAAATTGTTCATTAGACATTGTATGATAAGCATAGCATGAACAACTTTCTCAAGGAAATCAGCCAGATATGTAACACCAGAGTCAATGTGGTCTCACGCTTTACTAATCATTAATCTTGAAGGCACAGGCCATATGGGCAAACCTATTGAATCAAGCATACTATCCCAACTTGTTATCAATTAAATACTTCACCCATCCATCTACAGGAAATTAACCACTTCTCAGGGAAAGCAGCCAGATATGCAGCACCAGAAGTCAATAGGGTCTCATGTTTTACTAATCATTTATCTTTAAGGAAGGAGCGTGGTGGACAAGCCTATTGAACCAAACATACTACACCAACTTCTTGTCACCAATTAACCACTTCGTGCCTCCATCTATAATGGTAAAAGTAATAAAATACTAGCATCTGAAATAAAAAAGACTTCAAAGTAACAAAGCAGTAGAGGTCACATTGTTCATGGAATTCTGTACATAATGCCTGCTGATTCATGAAGTAAGATTATGGTTATAATCTAAGATTATGTTTACCATCTTCATATTGTGATGACTCTTCATATGATAGCCAACTACCATAGAATTTTGTTTTAACCTAGCGTTCCCCCTTATCATGGAAAATCAAGAACTGGAAAACATGGCTTATAGGTTTCATGTCTCCATAACTATTCTTCATTAGATAAAAAGGAAGAAAAGGCATTACATTACTATCTTATTCAGAAAACAAAGGTAAAGATCTATCTCACGGGCATATTATCAAATAGCCTAAGTTCAAGTAAAGAGATTTTTTTCACAATCACTTTAACTCATACAAATCATTGATGGTAAGATGTTATCTAATATGTTATTTGTACCTTATTCCTTCATCGTTTATGTCTATTTGCAGGAGTCTCATCGAAAAATCACACGTCTTTTTCTTTGCCGGTTAAAATGTCGGATTCTTAATCTACAGTTCTACACTGATAGGCACCAAGAATAACAACAATAATAATATATAGTAGTAGTTGTTGAGAATGAAACTGCCTGAGGCAAAACAAAAATAAGCTGAAAGAAAAAAAAAAAAAAAAAGTTTGTTCCTTTCGTTGTACTTTTATAGAATTTAAAGAGACGCCCATCAGAAGTTTTGCTTTGTTTTGTTGGGGGCGGGCCGGCGGGGGCAGATGAAAATTTCTATTTATTTGAATACATATTTCCTAACTATGAAAAACACATTGTGTCTTTCGCTTTATCCACGTCATAAAAAAAAAACAAGGGTATTTATTTTTCAATCAAACAGGACATTTCTGACAATAGTATTGCCACACGAATTGATTCAGCCAAAATATAATTTCCAGAATGAGAAAGCTGCAAATTCCTGCAATTCTGAACAAAATCCTACTTGGGTATCGATCTGAAGATTCCCGACATCAAGGGAAAAACAAAATAGAGCAACTTTGCATCTCCATAAAAATGAGCAATGGACTTCAACTTTAAATCAAATGTCAGACCGTAAATGTAGATAGAGAAGAAAAGCAGAACCCATTAAAGATCATAAATTTGTCAGGACTAGCTACCTGTAATCGGCCTTGAAATTGCGAAAATGTTAGACTGTTGAAAGAGAACCAAAATGGTTTTTTCCTGGGTTTTCTTTCCGTGTTTCTAGGTTGAGGATCAATAAAAGCTTAAAGCTCGCAAGGGTGAAGGGGTCATTGTAACCGCTGTACAAATGCTTTTCGCGCCAAATATAATTCATAGTTGGTGTATTTTGGCCTTTTGGGTCTTCGAACAAACTCCTCCTCAGCTTTTTTAGAGAGAGAGAGAGAGAGAGGGAGTAAAGATATCAACGAGGCAACGACCGCGGAATTCTTGAAAAACGACGGGAATCAGGACATCCTTGTTCAGTTATTCTATTCTTTTATAATTTAACCATTTTACCCTTTTTGTTCCTCTCTCGTCGCATCCTTTCTCGAATTCACATCTCCACACAGAACGCGCCCTAAAAACGCCCCACATGCACATCTCAGCGTGCATTCAGAACATCTAACGCGAGAAGAAACCAATAATCCGATAATTGTGTTGCGATAATTGGTCATCTCTAATAGATAGATTAGAAACATAACTAAATTTGGATCCGATTAGAAAATCTAATATCTGAATTTGGATCCGATTAGAAAATCTAATATCTGAATTTGATTTGATATTCAACGGATATTGAAAATTAATATTTGAATTTAATTAAATATTTAAATATTCAATTTAAATTTGACGAATTAATTATTTTAGATAATAAATAAATATTTATTTAATAAAGTATATAAATATATAAATTATTTATATAATTTAATTATTATATATACTATATAAAATATAAAATATTTTATATATTATATATAAGAACTAAGTAATTAGTCAAATTTAAATATTTATCCAATCGAATCAGGTCATATTCGAATTCGAATCTGATTAACTATTCAATATAAATAGGATATCCAAATTCGACTGATTAAACATTCAAATTATCTGAATTTGATTCAATTATGTCGATTCTCAAATTCAAAATTAGATTTATCGACATGCTACATAGGATTGCAATCGAATCGAGCTCTAGTATAATAGTTTGTGCTCAAATTCGATTAGGCTCAATTCGAGTTCGATTCTAATTGAGCTCGAGTCGAATTTGAACCTTGGGGTAAGCTCGATTAGTTATTTGAGATCAAGCTTGACCAATAAAAAGTTTGGTTTGAAAAGTTCGCCAGCTTAGCTTGATTAACACATACATACATACATACATACATACATACACAAAAAGTATACAAAAAAGTACGGATTTGCCCAATGCAGATTTCTGACTTACACTACAAGGCTATAAACATTCAAATGGACCGATACCCACACTTTATGCACCCATGCCCGCCCGTGAATTGACATCAATTTCAAGCTGGCACCTACCCCGACCGTACATTGAACCTACAAATTCTAACACTAGGGGTATCGGTCATTCTCCCAAAAATATAAACTATATGTTATAAAAAATATCATATATTATATTATAAAGAATATTATAAAATATATTTTATATTTTATACATAGAAATATATATTTATGTTCTATTGATATAAGAATATACTATATATTATAAAAAATAATATATATATATATATATATATATATATTGATGAGGGGTAATTTGGCACGACCTAGTAAGCAAAGGTCACGTGGACGTGATTTGCTAGTAGGATAACAACTCATCAAGAGGAGCCTAGTCAGCAGATTTCAGAGCTCGGCTGTTCGGTCACCTCGGTACAAAGCCACCTCGGCATAAAGTCACCTCGGTATAGAGGCACCTCGGCACCAAAGCCAATTCAGATCCCAAGAACCGAAGTGACAAGTAATCGACTCCAAAAGCTTCTCAGCGGATTCCGAACCTCCCGCAATCACACTGCGTAATGGTAAGCCTTATCCTCTACCCGCCCGAATCGAGCGTTAATGATAGACTTAATTGACTGATACGTTACTCCCCATCTAAAGCGGAAACAAATCTCATCTACCCAAGCTGAAGTTCCTGGAATCGTTTCGTTAGATCCACGGCAACTCAACTATATAAGGGCATCAACCCTTTCGGGGCCCAAGTACGCGCGATTATTTACATACAAGCTCTCTAGCATTCAAGCTTTTGGCTCGTAACCACAGCAAGAATACTAACTTAAGCATTGAAGCGAACTCATTGGGCCACCCGCCTCGGTTTCTCTTATCTCTGTTTTGCAATTTCACCCAGCTCGCCATGTGAGCAACGTCTAGGCAACCTTCCAGCTAGGAGCTTCTACATTGCACATCATCAATTAGTGTCGTCTGTGGGAACGATCGAAAGGTCCTCCCAATCCTAGTCACGATCTCAATCCCAATCTCAACCTCAATGGCATATTCCAGCTACAATGGAAAAAGCGACATGAACATCACTAGGGGGCAAGAGCAACAAACAGTCACTCCCCAGGGTTCCTTAGTGACCATCGGCCAATTCACCATCCCCTAACTGTCTCCCGGGTTCCATCACTATCCGTGCCTCACACTACCCAACATGTGAGTGTCTCGCTCCCCCAAGTGAACACCACATTCTCAGAGCCTTCTATGATTCTCACTGGGGTCGAGCACTCCCAGTTTAACAACCTCGTCCAGAGCATCCAGATGATGCAGATTCAAATGCATTAGATCCACCAATTCCAATAGTTTCAGCAGTACTATTTCTACCAACAGTACCAGCAGTAGTTCCCAGCGCTACAACTGAACCAGCCGACAAATCAACATCAAGGGCAGGCTTAGAACCAAAATCAGCATTGGGTTCATTGGAACGTCCGCCAGTCTCCAGCCCACAGTGAGAGAACTTCGCAAGTATCGGTCCCTCCCTCGAGATGGACCCCACCATGGGGTATTGCAGGTGATCGGCGTACTCCTCCGACCTCCAGAAGAGAGAACTCAAAGGATAGGCCCAAACTTAGCTAGCCTGAGAGGCACTGTCAGCAATTTCCACACCAAGATGATGTAGATTGTCAGCTTAGGGCCCGAAGCACAGGATCAAGAAGAGACCCCTTGGTTCCCCGCTACTGGACTCGCGGCAAAGAAGAAGCGGCGAGAAGAATCCCTAAACCACCTCGCCCCACCATTTGAAGCAAGACCAAGATACCCGACAACACTAAGGTTGGCAATACAAACTCCGCACCACCAAAGAAGCAGCGGCGGCGACGTCGCAAGACTCGCCATTCCTCAACAAAGAATAGCCCGCAAGTGAAGCCCAGCCATCCAGTAGATCAAGGTCGAGAAAGAGAGGAGGTAAGCTTGGCAGCCACGAGAACGGCGCCTGCTCTGTTGAGCCGGCCATCCCCCTTGTCATCCGAGCTCCTAGCGGCTCCAATGCTGAAAGATTTCAAGGTACCATCACTAGACAAGTATGATGGTTCTTTTGACCGCAACAATCATGTAGGCGCATTCCAGTCCCAGATGCATCTCACCGGGGCCGACGAGGCTTGCATGTGCATGACTTTCTCCACTACATTCAGAGGAGTAGCTTGGACCTGGTATAGAAACCTCGCGTCGGGTTCCACCAGAAGTTGGGCGTAGTTTTGCGGATATGTTTACAACCCACTTCATCACCAGTAAGAAGTGGTCGAATTTGCAGGAGAGCCTTCTGAACATGGTGTAGAGGAAAGGAGAATTAATTCAAAGCTATATCAAGCACTTTAACGAGACGTGCCTGCAGATACCAGGCTTTGATCTGGTGATACGCCTCACCGCAACACATAAAGGGATTACTCATAAGGAGTTCAAGTGGCATGTCGTGGCAAACAAGCCGAAAAACATCACTGAGTTCCTCAGGCTGGCCAATCAGTTCATTAGTAAAGAAGAGGAAATAAACCAAAAGATCGACAACCAACAAGGTGAAGGAGAAAGAGAGAGGAAGAGGGAACGAGCAACATGCAGAAAAAGAAAAAGAGCAACTCCCCAAGGCGAATAAGCAAGTCCCTGAGCTCGAGGAGTAAGCCCCCCTCACGAAGTTACAGGTCGGGTCTGCGTTTTAGGACCCTGCTAAAGGAGAGAGCCAACTATACTCCCCTTAACCCGAAATGAGGAGAGATCTTGATGGCCATTAAAGACTCCTCCATTGTCAAATGGCCACCTAGGCTACGAGGAGACCCAACGACCAGAAACCCAAATGTTTATTATCACTTTCATCGGGACCATGGTCACAATATAGAGAATTACATAAACCTCTGTGACGAGATCGAGGAACTCATCTACTGTGGGTACTTGAAAAAATACATTTTGCACGAGGAGAAAGGACAAGGGGATCGACTGAGAAATAAAAAAAAAAAGATACCCTAGAAAGCAGTAGGTAGAACGAGCAGCCACCTCGCCCGCTACCAAAAAAATGACTAATCTGTAGGGTGATCAACATGATCATTGGAGGATCCATTGTAACAGGGTGCACACCAGCAACAGGAAAGACTTCATTCCGAGAACTAGAACACAAGGCAGAGAACCCACCGAAGCGACCTCAAATCGAAGAACCCATTTATTTTACCGAAGACAATGCTAGTGGGATTCAATATCCTCATGACGATGCCATAGTCATAAAGTTGATCATCAATGACTTCGAGGAGAAGCGGATCTTGGTAGAATCAAGTAGTTTGGCCAATATCCTCTTCAAAGGAACCTTTGATAAGTTACAACTACAGCAGAGCGACCTGAAACCAGCGAATACCCCACCAGTAGGGTTGAGCGGAGAAGAAGTTAAGCATATATGTCGAGTCACAGTACTAGTGGAGGCGGGCACGTGGCCGAATGTTGTACAGTTCGAGCACACCTTCTTGGTAGTTGCGACTCCGTCCCCCTACGATGCAATTATATGTAAACCTATTACACATGCTTTATGTGCAATAGTATTGACTTACTATCTCGCGGTGAAGTTTCCGATAGATTATAGAGTAAGGGTCATACGAGGCGATCAACTCGAATCCCGTAAGTGCTACATAGTTGCCCTCAAAGGGAAGGCAAAACTGCCAGAAGACGTCGAACTGGAGCAACCAGCAAACTACACCGAGGAGCGAATTGCCCCGATGGAAGAGACAATCCATGTACCAATTTCAGAGGTCGAGCTAACCAAGACTCTCTAGATCGGTGCACTAATAAGAGAACCGCTCTGAACACAGCTAGTAAGTTTCTTGCTTAATAATTTAGATGTTTTCGCTTGGTCCGCGACAGAAATGCCCAGAATTGACCCTGGTGTGATAACTCATAAACTTAATGTGGACCCTTTAGTCAAGCCAGTTAGACAAAGAAAATGCAACCTCGCCTTGGAGTGGTGGAGCGTAGTCGATGAGGAGGTCAGAAAGCTCCTCGCCGCAGAATTCGTCAAGGAGGTTCATTACCCAAGTTGGGTCGCCAACCCCATGCTTGTGAAGAAAGCCAATGGCAAGTAGTGCATGTGCGTTAACCACACCGACCTGAACAGAGCTTGCCCAAAGGATTGCTTCCCCCTGCCTAGAATTGACCACCTGGCAGACGCGACCTTAGGGCATGAGTTGTTGAGTTTATGGACGCTTACTCCGGCTACAACCAAATTATGATGGATACAGCTGACCAAGATAAAACAGTTTTAATAACCGAACTTGGGTTGTACTGTTATAAAGTTATGCCCTTTGGTTTGAAAAACGTTGGAGCAACTTTCCAGCGGATTGTAAACAAAATTTTTGAACTGTTGATTGGTAATAAAGTGGAATGTTATGTTGATGACATAGTCGTGAAGACCCAATTTTCTAGATCTTTAATCGATGATTTAGATGCTTTTTTTCAAATTCTATGGATATACAATATGAAGTTAAACCCAAACATGTGTGTCTTTGGGATCACGTCGGGCAAATTCCTCGGTTACATAGTGAACCGATGTGGCATCGAAGCCAACCCGGATAAAATCAAGGCTATCTTAAAATTGCGACCACCCCAAAAAATCAAAGATGTACAACGATTGACTGGCTGGGTAGCTTCCTTAAACCGATTTATGTCTAAATCAGCAGGTCGGTGCCATCTCACGTTTTGATGAGCTGAAAATTTTGAATGGACCGAAGAGTGCCATCTCACGTTTGATGAGCTGAAAAGATAACTAAGTACCGCCCCAGTTTTAACCCAACCTAAGGAAGGAGATGAGTTGAAGTTGTACATCTCCGGGTCCAATAACCCGTCTACTATGTAAGTTAAGTGTTGCAGGACGCAGAAACTAGATATCTCAACATGGAGAAGCTGGCATACGTGCTAGTAGTAGTAGCTCAGAAATTACGTCCATACTTCCAAGCCCATACCATCATCGTCCTTACTAATAGACATCTAAGGCACATCCTACTTAAGACTGAGTTGTCAGGGAGATTGGCGAAGTGGTCCATCGAGCTTACTGAGTACGATATTCGGTTCAAGTCACGACCTGCAATCAAAGTCCAAGCCTTGGTGGACTTCGTAGCAGAATGTAGATTCAGCACACCAGCCCTTGAACCGACTAAGCCCACTAACGTGTTAGAGGCATCAACCAGCGGGGCACTGGTCCCGGTTAGAGCAGTACCAACCTAGAATGAGAAGCCCTAGATCCTCCATGTAGACAGCTAGACTGATACTGTACGGCCCAAGCGAGGTGAAGCTGGAGTACACTCTTCGGTTCAGATTCAAGGCATCGAACAATGAGGCAGAGCATGAAGTGCTAATTTTTGGGCTAAACTTAGTGAAGAAAATGGGTACAAAACACCTCATCGTGTGTAGTGACTCACAGTTGGTAGTTAACCAAGTCAATGGCGACTACGAAGAACGTGACCCGATTATGGAGGCCTATTTAACCAAAGTAAGGGAAATCCTACCAGGCTTCAACTCTTATTTCATTAGGAAATTTTTGAAGTTCGAGAACACTAAGGCCGATGCCTTATCATGACTAGAAAGTACCAATGACAACACCATGCGAATTGTGTACATAGAAGACTTGCCTTGGCCCAGTATTCTCAGGGGGGCAGAAGAGGTTGCTCCCGTGTTGCAAGCGGAACTGAGCTGGATTGACCCACTCGTTCATTATCTGCTCCACGTGACCCTACCTACAGAATGCAATGCAGCTCAAAGGGTAGAGCGTTAATCAGCCCGGTATGTCCTTATAGACGGACGGCTATACAGAAGATCCTTTACGCTCCCCTACCTACGTTGCCTGTGTTCCTCAAAAGCTGAGTTTGTACTTCGCGATACCTATGAATGATTATGCAGAGGACACTTGGGGGGCAAAGCCCTCGCCCAAAAAGCATTAAGGCAGAGGTACTAGCGGCCCACAATGAAGGCAAACACACTTGAGCTTGTTAAGAAATGCGACAGATGTCAGAGGCATGCCAACATCCTCCGTCAACCTACTGCCGATTTGAAGTATCTTACTACCCCGTGGTCCTTCACACAGTGGGGAGTCGACATCCTTGTTCCTTTTCCGTTGGCAACCAGGCAAAGGAAGTTCTTGGTCGTGGAAGTGGACTACTTCACAAAGTGGGTGGAAGTTGAACCATTGGTAAGTATTACAGCCCAGAATGTGCAAAATTTCTTCAAGAGAAACATCGTGTGCCATTTTGGACTACCCAAAGTCTTGATTTCGGATAACGGGAAGCAATTCGAGGACATCAAATTCCAGAACTGGTGCACCAAGATGGGGATTCAGCAAGACTTCACTTCGGTAGTGTATCCACAAGCAAACGAACAAGCTGGAGTGACGAACATGGCTATCCTTCGCAGACTGAAAGCTTGCCTCGCGCGAGACAAAGGGTTATGGGTGCATGAGCTACCCAGTGTCCTTTAGGCCTACCGGACTACCATCAAGACTGCGACTGGCGAGACACCCTTCAACCTCACATACGGGATGGAAGCCGTGATCCATGCAGAGATTGAAGTACCGACGTTGCGGCTCGAAGCTTACAATGAAGAGACAAACGACGACGAGCTTAGAACTAACTTGGACCTCATTAAGTAGGTACGTAATCTGAACCACATTCGAACTTTAGCTTACTAGCAATGAGTAGTTCGATATTATAACGCCTGGGTTAGGAAGCGGCTATTCCGAGTCAGCAACTTGGTCCTCCATAAGGTGATGGCACCTAAGCCCAACGTGGATAAGCTCGATCCAAATTGGGAAGGACCTTACCGAGTGAGATAGGTGTTCGGAGAGGGAACCTATGAGCTCGAGACCATGGAAGGAAAACATGTACCTCAAGCTTTGAACGTTGACAACCTAAGGAGATACTATTTGGAAACCTCAATGCAAATAAAAATGACTAAGTCCCTACGATCACCGAGCTGATCCTATGGACGACGAATTGGAGAGAGGACCTTAAGTCAGTCCCAAAAGCTTAAGGGCTATGATGCCGAGCTGACAAGAGACCTTGGCATGATATAAGACCCAATCGCCTCTTCGGCATGGGCAGAGAAGTCCTAGTCACCTCTTTGGCATGGGTAGCTTAAGACCTAGTCGCCTAATTAGCACAGGCTTGTTAAAACCCAGTCACTTTGGCATAGGCAAGGTGAAGTAGCCCGAGCATAGGCAGGTCAGGCATGTACCCTACATTGTCTGTTTACCCTAGCATACAATAACGATTAGATTATTCCTATTCGAGTCGAGCTCACCAGGCCGAGAGTAATCAACACAGAAAAATTTTGCTCCTATTTGGTTTAGCTCGCCATCTCAAAAGTAATCTATACTCAGAAAAAGTTTTTGCACACAAAGAGTTTTGCAAAATACTTGTAATCCATTGATAAAGTACTTCGAGTACACAGTAAGAAAAAACAACAAACAAATTACAACTATTTAGCTGAGCTCGGAGGCCCGAGACATCAAGTATTTACAAAGGGGGTCCAAGAAAAGAGGCATCAGTCGGTTTGGGGCTCCTCATCCCCAGTAGAGGCGTCAGTGGGTAGATCAGTCTCCATGTGGTCCTCGATGGCATCGGTTCCCTATCCTTCTCCCGTTGTCTCATCGTCGAGAAGGTCGTCGTTGTTCTCCTCCTCAAAGTCTGGATCCTTAGCGGCTTCAACGATCATCTCCTTGGTGATCTTAAATGTTGTGATGACACTGAGGTCTAGGTGGGGAATTCACACTGGGTCAACCATTTGTTGAGCTTAAACCCCTTTCGCTAGCCCGTTGTCCTATCCTTGACCAACTTCTCGCGATACTCCTCCGAAGGCTTGTATTCCTCGACCACCTTGATCTTGGCATCCTCCATCGCTTGGAGTATAATTTCAGGCTACTCCTTCACCAGCATCTTGAGGTTCTCATTCTCTCTCTTCAGAGTCACCTCACGCTCCACTAGCTTCTTCTTCTCCGCTTCCAGCTCCTTCTTGTCTCGCGCATCATTCTTCAACTGGTTGATCTCGTTACAAGCTAAGTCGAGCTTGGAGTGGGCACTTCAGGAGGACTCCTCAGCTTCGAGAGCTCACTTTAAGTTCACCTTGGACTGGTAGGATAGGGCATGGATCGAGGAGTTCACCTGCCAAAAGAAGAAAACAAGTATAAGTATGAAGAAAATCTAAGTATAAAGAAGCCTAAAGGTCAAGTACGTACCACCATGCAATGTGTTGCTACTCTGGCCCCGAGCTGAGCAATCGGTAAATTAACCCAACAAGCGGCCTCCTCGGCGAATACCACATCCTTGCTTTTGAGGAGGCCGAACTTCAGAGTCAAAATGCTTAGAGTATAAGTATCGCTACTCGATGGAGTGGTGGTTGCCTGTACGTGCTAGGGCTCGGAAGATGTGGTCTCCTCGGGCACACGAGGCGTAGTAGCCTTGCTTTGGTCCTCCTCAACCAAGTCAATCACAGGAGGTTGTTCGGCATTTGGTTGGTGCTTGGGGACGGAGGCGCCGACGTTGGAGGTGGTGGTCTCGGTGTGGAGGCGAGCCTTCTTAGAGGCCCTCTTCTTCTTCTTCTCCTTTTGCATGCTCCCGAAGAGCTCATTGGTGAGGATGTCATCCATGGCAGTTGTAAAAAGATGACTAATCGAGTTAGATGCAACATCAAAGTAAAACAAAACAAAGAAAACAAGTATAACAGTTGGCGACCTACCAGGAGGACTTAGACCAGCTTGTACGAGCTTATCCTTGGTCACAAAGTTTTCAAACTTTAGGCCGAACTTCGGCCAAGATAGGACCTCCTCTCATGTATTTGGGTCCAATCTGACGTCGGGGTCTCGGATGACTGCCCCTCTAGTGAGTCGGGAATGGCCACCCCTCAGCACTGCAGCTTGTACCTGGGGTCGAGGAGACATGTAATAACTTCATCTGTGCTCAGGTAGAATACAGGCTGAGTTCTTCTTGATGGAGAGGACCGAAGAGAAGATGCCAAGGTCTAGAGGTCAGTTATAATCGTGGAAAAGGGAGATGGTACCTACGATGTTGCGGATAGAGTTTGGATGTAGCTGGTCTATGGCAATATCAGAAAACTTAACGAGTTCGACTATGAAAGGGTGGAGTGGAAGACACATCCTGACTACGAGCTGCTCCTCGAAGACCAAGATCTTGTCATGACCGTGATCCCAAGGAAAGTTACCTAAGGGAATACTGTATACAAAGTTATTAGGGAGTCTGTATCGAGCTACTAAAGAGATGAGCCTATCCGTTGTCATTGTAGGTGGACCAAAGCTGTCCAGCAGGCTATCTCGGTGTGAGGTGGAGGCCGATTTGCCAGAGGCTTCTTGCTCTAGCCGAGGTGAGTCCACCTTGGACAGGTTGGAGTCCACATCCTGTGCCGAAGTCCCCACCTCGGTAGGATGAGGCTTCGTGGTCTGTGCTGAGGTACCCACCTTGGCCCCAATGGATTCACCGCTCCCGTCTAAAAGGCTATCTAAGCTAAGACTAGACATGTTGATGAAAAGGACAGTGGAATCAAAAGCAAAGGAAGACAAAGTCACCAGAGAAGACCGAAGAAATGAAGACAACTTCGGACTTGGGAATAGCTAACACTGAGCTGGGATACTTGAACGTGACCTCAAGGACTTTAGATTTGCGGTTTATGGTTAAGAAAATGGGCCCTTCGGCCCCTATTTATAGCCATTATATCCAGGGATCAACAACCAAGATCTGCACGATCCAATGGTTCCTAGGAAAACCAGTTGCGTGCTACCCGAGGTTAAAATTAGTTGAACATGCATTTTGACGTCCACAGAGTTTATAATCAGCTTGACGTCCGTGCATACCTGATACGCAATCTGGGTCATTTCCTAGTCGAGCCAAACGATCAAATAGGTCTAGCTGAAGGTTCGCCCTCTGTACCACCTAGATATCGTGCCAAATCCACTTGGGCTCATCATGAACTCCCTACGCCGAGTCAGGACCCGTGGCACAAGGAGTGGGGGGCAATTGATGAGGGGTAATTTGGCACGACCTAGTAAGCAATGGTCACGTGGACGCGATCTGCCAGTAGGATAACAACTCAGCAAGAGGAGTTTAGTTAGTAGATTTCAGAGCTCGAGTGTTTGGTCACCTCGATACAAAGCCACCTCGGCATAGAGTTCCCTCGGTATAGAGGCACCTCAACACCAAAGCCAGTTCGGGGCCTACAAACCTAAGTGACACGTAATCGACTCTAGAAGCTTCTTAGCAGACTCCGAACCTCCCGGGATCTCATCGCGTAACGACAGGCCTTATCCTTTACCTGTTCAGATCGAGCGGTAATGATAGACTTCATTGACTGGTACGTTACTCCCCATCTAAAGCGAAAATGGATCTCATCTACCCAGGCTGAAGATCCTACAATCTTTTCGTTAGATCCACGGTAACTCAACTATAGAAGGGCATTAACCCCTTCAGGGCCCAGGTACGCGTGATTATTTACATACAAGCTCTCTACCATTCAAGCTTTTAGCTTGCAACCATAGCAAGAATACTAACTTAAGCATCGAAGCGACCTCACCGGGTCACCCACCCTGGTCTCTCTGATCTCTGCTTTTCAGCTTGGCCCAGCTCGCCATGCGAGCAACATCTAGGCAACCTTCCAGTTAGGAACTTCTAGGTCGTGCATCATCAATATATCAATATATATATATATATATATATATATATATATATATATATATATATATATATATATATATATATATATATATATATTTGTTTTCGAGCTTTCAAGCCAAACTTGAGCTCATTAAATATTTAATTGAATTGAGTTCAAGTAAAAAAATATAGTTCAAGTTAAACTCGAGCTCGAACTCGAACTCGAACCTAGTAGCATTTTAGTCAAGTTGAACCAAGACATGCCAAAATTTGGCTCGACACAGCTCAATTACACCCCTAATGATGCAAATTAGAGGCAACTTCAGTTTATCCATATGAGGAGCATGAATCTCCTAAAAAACAAATTATTTGCTCACATATCATCCAGCCGCATATTAGGAATATCTCCAATAATATGCGACGAAATTTCTCTACTTTAACAAATTGTGCAAAGTTTCTATTGCTCACATATCAACTCTGCATTGGAAGTACCTATGTACATGTATTTTATCATTCATGGGGAGATATTTTCAATACACAGCTGCAACATGCTATGAGGGAGTCTCCAAATTTTCTCCTCACACCGATCTCACATCATGTTCCAGCTGTTGATTTGGCTGTAAGGTCGGTATGAGGAACATATCTAATCTCGCTGTGAGGATGGTGTGAAAAGCATTGTGTGAAAAATAAATCCAAATTACTGAAAAACTCTGCTCATATAACATCTATCTGCACATTGGGAATATCTTTATTACATGTATATTAAATTGATTGGAGATATTCCCTATGTACAACTAAATTCCCGTACTTTCATCTTATGTGGAGAGTTTTTACTTATTAGGAATCCCTAGCAGCTGAAACTAGAAATCAGGAAGAGAGAACAAAATGAGATTGGTTTTGCGGGGTGTTATGCAGCCATGGGAACCTCTGATCTTGACTCGTACGATGTGACCTTGACTCTTCCCCTCCCCTACCCTCTCTCTCTCTCTCTCTCTCTTTCAGTTACAGGGTTACAGCTCTCGATCACTTCCCTCCTATAACTTTTTTGCTTTTGGATTTTGATTAAGATCAGATATCAAAACTATGATCAATTAGATGGTTATGGCCTAGAGAGGACACCCTCTGTCTTTGTCTCTGCCATGAACCCGAGGCTGAGGAAGTGAGGAGGATACCACCAAAACCCCATCTCGTTGGAAATAGTTGAGTCTATCTCAGCAACACTTTTCAGTGTACTGGGTTATGTTTGTTGTTTGTTTGAGGTAGCGTTTGGACTGTAATGCTTGGAATTTCCGCAACTTTTGAAAAGATCATGTTAAGCATAATTGTGAAAGACGTCTGCACTCTGCAATCTCTTGGAAGTTGAAACATAGAAGTTTGCAAGGCAATGGTGGCCTCAGATTTCGAGGTTTGGTGAACTTTTGTAATCCTAAAACAAAAATCGATTTCTGTGATTATAAAATAACGGCAAACTTATTAAAGTATTCGTATGGTTTAGAAAATTGATTAATTCTTCTGTTACATTATGGTTTTTGAATGACCGTTGATTTAGATGGTCGGACCGTTTGGTTGAATCGTTAATCTATTCAACAGTTTTTTACCATTTTTTATTTTTAATTATTTTTATTTTTTAATTTTTTATTAGAACAGACTATCAGTTCCAAATGAATAATGAACCGTTGATTCAGAAAGCGATGGCCAAAACGGTTCCATTTGCGAGTCATTATTGTCTTAAAGAATTCTCCCTTATTGTTAACTTTCTATCACACTCCTCCTCCGTGACCGTTGAACCAGAAGTGACCTGAAGCAGCTTGAGACCCAATCTGCCACTTTCATCTCCAAGTTTAGAACCATCGGATTCATGTATTCCTAAAATCATAATTGATGAGGGCAGATTTAGCCCTCCAGTGAAATTGTGACACGTGGCACCTCGTGACAACTAGGAAAACACCCAGCCAACAAACTTACGAAGTTGGTGACCCACCCGGGCACCAGTCTGGCCGCCCTGGCGCGACCTGCGCACGGCTTGACGCGACCTGGCTGACCTGGCACACGGCTTGACGCGACCTGGCGCGACCTGTGCACGGCTTGACGCAACCTGGCGTGCGGCCTGCGCGACCTGGCCGACCTGGACCAGCCTAGTGCATGATCCGACCAAGCTGCCCATAAGGCGCCCACCGACAAACCTGGCCTAGACACTGACCCGCCGCTTGACACATGCGCCAACCTGACGACCTGGTCTAGACACTGACCCGCTGACTGACGCAGGCACCCCTTGACAACCCGGCCCAGGCGCCGACCTGGCCGCCTGACACAAGCGCCAGCATGACGACCTCAAGGAGTTCACCACCGTACCCCGGTTCTGACAGGATGCGACGAGTCTTACCGTTTGGAGGCTTTTCACCCACCTAACCCGCGAGGACTCCGATATATAAAGACCCCAACCCCAAAGAGGAGGAGGATGAAAAAAGGGAAGTAACCCATGCTCTCTAGCTCTCTCATATTATCTTCAAAGCCCTCTACAATAAGAGTGCTAACTTAAGCGTCGGAGAGCCCCCGCCGGGAAAATACCCCCGGGACCTCTGATTCAGTTCTCGCAGGTCCCTCAGCCCTCGCCGCCTACAAAGAGGAGGAAAAGATGGAGTTCTCATAGGTCCCTCAGCTCCCACTGCCTACAAAGGAAAGAAGACCACCTCATGCTGAGGGCAGTCAGATTGCGCCGCACCAGGGAGCCCCACCATTCTCTAAGTCACTGGCCGCCTAGTAGGCAGTTCACCACCAGGCAGTTCGCCACCAAGCAGTTCGCCACTAGGCAGCTCGCCATTGAGCAGCTCGCCACCGGGCAGTTTGCCACCAGGCAGTTCACCACCGAGTAGCTCGCTACCAGGCAGTTCACCACCGGGCAGTTCGCCACCAAGCAGTTCGCCACCAGGCAGTTCGCCACCAGGCAGTTCTCCACCAAGCAGTTCGCCAGTAGGCAGTTCACCACCAAGTAGCTCATCACTAAGGCACGCCACCACTGGGTCAAATAACAGGGTACTTAGCCAAAAAATTTTACATCACAAAACATTGGTACGTGGCCGAAAACAATTACATCAATTGGCGCCGTCTGTGGGAACATGCTACAAAAAGCTAAGTTCTCATCTTGCCAAAGCTAAGTAGCTCTACCAACCTTACTTTCAATTCAGATAATGCCACATCAGTCCTCTCTGCAAGGTCCCCCTACAAAGATGAGCTCTTCGTGGCTTCCGCGGGAGTTGGCGGCCAACTGACTACATAGGCGCCCTTATCGGTCGAGCCTTCCAAGGCTCTCGTGTGAGCTGGCAACCTAAAGTTAGTAGTGTTGCCCTCGAAGGTCGAGCCCCTAGTAGCTTCTTGTAGGAGTAGATGACTGGCATTACGAAGCTGATGTAGGCCAAGCCTACGGGCCACATTACTACTTAAGACCCAGTTGCCTCTCCGGCACGGGCAAAGTCAGAAAAGAGTAGACCACTAGTCACTCCAAAGCCTACGGGCCACATTACTACTTAAGACCTGGTCGCCTCTCCGGCACGAGCACAATTAGAAAAGAGTAGACCACTGGTCACTCCCAAAGCATACGGGTCACATTACTACTTAAGACCTGGTCGCCTCTCCGGCATGGGCAAAGTCAGAAAAGAGTAGATCACTAGTCACTTCGAAGCCTACGAGCCACATTACTACCTAAGACCCGGTCGCCTCTCCGGCACGGGCAAAGTCAGAAAAGAGTAGACCACTAGTCACTCCAAAGCCTACGGGCCACATTACTACTTAAGACTCGGTCGCCTCTCCGGCACGGGCAAAGTTAGAAAAGAGTAGACCACTGGTCACTCCCAAAGCCTACGGGCCACATTACTACTTAAGACCCGATCGCCTCCCCGGCACGGGCAAAATTAGAAAAGAGTAGACCACTGGTCACTCCTAAAGCCTATGGGCCACATTAATACTAAAGACCCGGTCGCCTCTCTGGCACGGACAAAAGTCAAAGAAGAGTAGACTATGAGTCACTTCCAAAGCCTACGGGCCACACTAGTATATGGATCAACACTTACTAACTCATCGACTTATAGGCCAAAAGAAATCTACTCCCTTCGCTGAGTTACTATCAGCTCGGGAGTGGGGGCTATTGATGAGGGCAGATTTGGCCCTCTAGTGAAATTGTGACACGTGGCACCTCGTGACAATTAGGAAAACACCCATCCAACATACTTACGAAGTTGGTGACCCACCCGGGCACTAGTTTGGCCGCCCTGGCGCGACCTACGCGTGGCCTGACGCGCGGCTTGGCGTGTGGCCCGCACAAACTACACACGACCCATGCGAATTGCGCGCGGCCTGGCACGCGGCCTACGCAACCTGGCCGACCTGGACCAGCCTAGCGCATGATCCGGCCAAGCCGCTCATAAGGCGCCCACCGACAAACCTAGCCTAGACACTGATCCGCCGCTTGACACATGCGCCAACCTGACGACCTGGTCTAGACACTGACCCGCTGACTGACACAGGCGCCAACCTGACGACCTGGCCCAGACACCGACCCACCGACTGACGCAGGTGCCCCCTGACAACCCGGCCCAGGCGCCGACCTGGCCGCCTGACACAAGCGCCAGCCTGACGACCTCGAGGAGTTCACCACCGTACCCCGGTTCTGACAGGATGCGACGGGTCTTACCGTTTTGAGGCTTTTCACCCACCTAACCCGCGAGGACTCCGGTATATAAAGACCCCACCCCCCAGAGGGGAGGAGGATGAAAAAAGGGAAGTAACCCCTGCTCTCTAGCTCTCTCATATTATCTTCAAAGCCCTCTACAATAAGAGTGCTAACTTAAGCGTCAGAGAGCCCCCGCCAGGAAAATACCCTCGAGACCTCTGATTCAGTTCTCGTAGGTCCCTCAACCCTCGCCGCCTACAAAGAGGAGGAAAAGATGGAGTTTTCACAGGTCCCTTAGCTCCCCCCACCTACAAAGAGGAGGAAAAGATGGAGTTCTCGCAAGTCCCTCATCTCCCATTGCCTACAAAGGAAAGAAGACCGCCTCATGCTGAGGGCAGTCGGATTGTGCCACACCAGGGAGCCCCACCATTCTCTAAGTCACCGGCCGCCTAGTAGGCAGTTCGCCACTGAGCAGCTCGCCACCAGACAGTTCGCCACCAAGCAGTTCGCCACTAGGCAGTTCGCCACCGAGCAGCTCGCCACCAGGCAGTTCACCACTGAGCAGTTCGCCACCAGGCAGTTCACCACCGAGCAGTTCACCACCGGGCAGTTCACCACCAGGCAGTTCACCACCGAGCAGCTCGCCACCAGGCAGTTCGCCACTAGGCAGTTCGCCACTAAGCAGTTCGCCACCAGGTAGTTCGCCACTAGGGAACTTGCCACCAGGCAGTTCGCCATCAGACAGTTCACCACCGAGCAGTTCGTCCCCAAGCAGTTCTCCACCAAGCAGTTCGCCACCAGGCAGTTCGCCACCAGGGAACTCGCCACCAGACAGTTCGCCACCAGACAGTTCACCACCGAGCAGTTCGCCCCCAGGCAGTTCTCCACCAAGCAGTTCGCCAGTAGGCAGTTCACCACCAAATAGCTCATCACTAAGGCACGCCACTACCGGGTCAAATAACGGGGTACTTAGCCAAAAAATTTTGCATCACAAAACATTGTAAAGGGAGGGCGGTGTGTTAGATCATGTTGGAATTAACGTGACAATCCCAGTGGCTTCTCCATCTCTGTTTACAATCGAACCACCTCCAAATTCGACAAGACATTGGAGCGAGCTAATCAAGAAGGCAACCTCCGACTTACCGATAGCGAGCTAACCCTCTCTGAATTCATGGAGGCCGCTGATTGCATCATTAACACTGCGTCGAATGCGTGAAGAGGCAGATCGTGGTATTCTATTGAGCGTTTCAGGTGGAGGAGAGGGTGCCCGTCATAGACCTTCACTCATGCCCAAGGGGCGTTTCAGATCTGTTGCTAGTAGGGTTTCTTACAAGGCAAAAATGGCATTTCAGATCTATCCTCTTTTTTTTTTTGATAACGTACAAAGCATACAACCAACGAATGTAGATTTTGTACCGAACCAGACAGCTTCCCACCGGGTCAGATTTTTTCCTTTCCTTTGTTGATTGGATATCAGTCATCGGAAAACAAAACAGAGAGGGCCTGATCTGGGGTGTTACCACGGTTGGTCCTTTCGAACTAAATGCCGCTACTACTGGCGATGGCGTAACATTCAGTACTTTCCCACTAAAACTCAGCACTGCCATCGTTTTCGGATCTGATCTTGCATACTCCCTAAGCCCCTAATCATATTTCCTACCTTCCTCCCCACTGCAACCGTCGGAAGTAAATGGCTTTCCACCACCAGCTCTTCGCCGCTGGCCACCGTGTTCGCCAGTATCATGCCCAATTCACCTGCATCACGAACTACCGCACCTTCTACTCGCGCACAAATACCCCCGTCACAGAGTACCACCTTCCCGCAAACCCGTTCCGGTTCAAGCGAACCAGGCAAGCACAAGTTGCTCATCCTGTTCCTATTGCCGGTTTCCTTCCCATACCCTTTCCGTTGTAGAGTGACACGCCGGAGGTGAAGGGTGGATTGCTACCGCATCTTCCATGTCTCTTCTCCGGCCGCAAACAGATGTGACACCGAACTTAGGATCTTGGTCCAAGAACACCGGCTGGATCAGAACAGGATCCAGTGGTTCACGAGATTGAACTCTCCTACCCAAACGAACCCAGAAAACCAACCTTGACTGGCCAGGGTGGAACTGGCCTTAGAACCTAATTTGTCTTAAAATAGATGCCGAAATACTTTTAATGATGTGAATGTTTGAACCAAACTATTCATTTCACGCCACAACCCACGTGGCAATGGGATACTTGGATCTGAACGAGTTTCAGCCAAATCCGAATCCAATTCGATTAATGGAAAGGGAAATCCGCAATTCTATCATAGATTTTTTCTGAAGAAAAATTTAAAAGGTAATCCCTTTTTTAAATATAGATATAGATATAACTGGATTTAGATTTTAATAAGATTAGATTTTAGATGGAGTTAAATCCAAATCCAATCCAATTAGGTTAACAGATCATCTGATCCGAGATCAAATGTAAATCAGTTTTTGGACTTTGAGTCTTTTAACACCCTTAGTTCGATCTGCTCTCGTAGTTGGAATCAAGTTTCAGTGTGCAGCTCTGTTTCATAGCGAAACCAAAAGAAACTTGTTTATGCTTAATTTGAAAAGAGTACAGATACAAATATAAATTGAAAAGAGTACAAATACAAATATATACAGTACAATTAGGCACAAAATAATACAAAATATAAGGTTTTGCACTCTATATATTTGTATTTATACTCCTTCCAAACTGAGCCATATAGGTTCAATTTCAAAAATACACATGTACATATTCATACATATACAGTATGCACGGTATATTTGTATTTGTATTTTATATATACCATGCAAATACATATAAAATGATAAAACAATACCAAGGTTTTACACTCTAAATGCTAAGCCTTGTGGTTCCCCCATGCCATAGAACCTCTGCAATTGTGATAGATTCGTCCACTTGTCACAGTTGTCAAATGTGCGAACTCATAAAAGTTTCTGAAGTGGAGGAATCAATAAATATTCCAAAAAATAAATAATTGAATGTGTCCTCTTTATTGGAAGCGATTTTCGGTGCAATAGCTCTGCCTCGTGGCAAAACCAGAAAAGACATTTGTTTAAGCAAAGGAGGAAAAGATGAATTACCTCGCCATCATGATGAATTCATGATTTGAGCTGGTGATTACAATGGCCGTCGCTCAATGCCTTCCATATTACGATTTATAATTAAATGAGTAGAGGTGACCGGTTTGGCTGTACCACGCCATCCTCCATGTGAGGAGGATGACCGAAGAATGCCTCTGGCCCACGGCACAATCATTCCGTATGAAGTATGAACAACTCAAACCAACCATGATTAGTGTCACATTATTCAAAAGCTTCTTTATTGCATGACAAGCGTGAAGGAGTAATGCCAATTCACAGGCTGGAATGGATTTCAATTTTAAAAGGTACTCAAACGTCTTGCAAAAAACAGCTTATGATTTTCACTCTGCAATCACCCCAAAAAATGCTTATGAATACTGACAAGGAAGTATTCACTCATCCCAAGCTTATAATCCTTTATAATATGAACTACGAAGCAGTTCTATACAAATGCAAACAAAAACAAAAACTGAAACTCCTGTGCATACAGACACCAGAAAGTACTCACCCATCCAAACTCCAAAGCTTATACTCAACATGCAAACACAGCAAACACAGACCACAAAGTGAATAGCAGTGCAAGCCCATACACAGAATGAATCACAACGGCAAGCCCATTCCCACAAATTTGCCTTGGAGTTGCATGGAACTTTCATCTAGTGAAAGACTGGATATTGGAAATGCCTCTCTTACTGTTATCTTGAAAGGGACCATATCACCAATGATTGTACAAATTGTGAACTCCAGATTTGATCAGGGTGAAATAAGAAAATTACCAGATTCAAAAGATCTAAAAGAGGGCAAGAAGGAATAGCAGTTATAGTAGATGCTCTCATTTTGAAACATAAATTGATAAGATCCAGCAAAAAAGAATACCAGTGTTTAGGGAAAAGAAACAGTAGGAAATTTGGAAAACAAGAATTAAGGAATTGAAAACGGTATTGGGTTTTCTTGATAGGGAAAAGAGAGATTTAGTAGTACTTTTCCCATAAGCTTTTCTGATCATATCAAATTGTTAAGACCATCCAAATCAGATCAGAAGAGAATACCAAACCCAAATCAAGGTGCAGTTTCAAGCCTGGGTTCAAAGCAAAAACCGGAGAAGAGCTGAAGTGGGAATCGCTTTGTTACAGGGCATTTCTGTGACCACTTCCATTGCTTCAGGTTCATGTCAAACACAAGGAGAGCTGGAGCTCCATAACTCTGGATGTAGATGAGATCATCAGTGCCACTGCTTGCAAAGACTTCATCAAACTCTCCAAATCCTTGAAAGAATTTGTGGGGCATCCGAGCTACCTCTCGCCATTCTTTCTTATCAAGAACCCAAATGCCAATACCCTTAATTATGTCAGGTCGGTCTTGTTTCCCAATCCCACCTACCATTACTAACTTATCCTTCAGGTTCATAAGGCGACCACAGGTAAGAGAACAAGGTACAGGGATAAAAGTCCTTATCAGCATACCGTGGGAAGATCGACTAGAGAGATCATACATTATCAAGCCATGGCGGTCAGGCCAACGCATGCCGCCTCCTGTTGAGTAAATCAAGAAGTATAGAACCCCATTACAGATCACACTCTCATCACCACCTCTCCACCCTGTAAACATCTCTGTAGCAGAAGTCACCCATGTCATTGTTTCTGAATCATAAACATGGATAGAGAGATCCCATTGGAAAAAGTTGCCAGGGACTTGCTTAGATTTTGCAATTGTAATGGTATAATTGTGTGATACCCTGTCTACTGAGATCGCAAGGGCACTGTAGTCAGAATACCTCAGACCAGGAGGTTCCTCAAGCTTTTTATAGGCTTTGGTGATTGGATTACAGACAAATAGCTGGCTTCTGCTATCATTGTCCATGAAGCAAACCAACCCACATGATGAGGCAATAAACCAATTAGATGTCTCTATACAGGGAAGATCAACACCATACCATTTCCGAAGAATAGGATCATATGCATACCCAATGGGATCATCAGAGCTGGTAAACATGTAGTACCAGGGTTTCTGTGACAAGACATTTAATTTTTTGGAATTTACAATTTCCCTCCATCTTTTACACACACAACCTGCTCTGAAGATGCTTGCAACAGGGAGATAAGCTAGGATTCGTTCCAATAGTTCATCAGGGAGAATGGCATCCAATGAAACCAGTGAATTTTCTTTGCTGCCTTCATCACACATCTCCGAGAATGGTTCAAACTCAGAAATCTCCGGGACTTCTCTTCCAATGTCATCAAAGTGATCAGTGAACCATGAAGTTTCCCCTTCCATGATCTAGAAATATAAAAATGCCCTGAAGAAAACAAACCGAAGGAAGAAATAAAACCCAAGTTTCTCGTAATTGCAGCATATCCACATTAAAAGCGCAAGCACCTATAAGAATCCTAAGTTAATTGGAAATCCAAAAAAATCAAGGTCATTTCATATTACCATAAAATCAGGTGTGAGAAAAGATCAATGCAAAGAACTTACCACCAATCAAGTAGGGAAAGCAATCACCCTACCTCAATATAGAATAATCTGATTAAAAGAGATATGCAAAGAAATAATGGGACTGAAATCCATGGTATCTAAGCAAAAAAATAGTATGAGAATTCAGATTAAGTAAAACAGTACACAACCTCAGTGCTTGGTAGGTAAAGAAAGAACTAATTGCATGGTCTTATATAGAAACGCCACTCAACCTTAAACAATCTTCAGTAATATGCCTAAGTCCACCGTTTTTCAGTGTTCAGTCCTTAGTTTATAAGACCATAAATCAGATGACTCCTCCTCCAAATAAATAGTAATATCAGACTTGAATGCAAAGGAGCATATTTAAAGGACTTATATTTTATAACTGAAGCCGACCAATGAACCAAATTTAAATATCTACAACTGAAAGTGACCAGAGAGAGAGAGAATCTTCTCAATGAATTTATGACTCAACTGGTACAATCTTCAAATGTTAAAGTTTGCAAAAGAAAATGGAGATCCTACCAGACCTTAGAACATACAAAATATATCATTAAACTTCTGAGAAGAAATAACAACAAACAAGGTAAAAAGCAGAATACCAACGTCACAGTTTCTAGATTCAGATATAATATTATATTAAACTCCTATTCGAAGAGGCAATAGTTTAGATAAATAAAATTGACTGTCAAAGAAGCAAGGTCTAACAAAAAGGGAATAGAACTACATGTATCAAATCTAAATTACATTGAAGGACCTCAAATTGAACATAGGAAAAGAAGCAAGAAAATCTAATAACAGACCCTGTATCACCAGTAATATAACAAAACGAAGATGATAAATGTATTCAATAAATAAACGAATGCAAAAAGGCTTCACAAATAAACACAATCGTTGCTAGACAATCTAAACACGAAACCCTAAAATCGATTGCCCATGAAACGCAGAAAATGAAAAGAAAGAAACAATGCTGTAAGAGATTAGTGCATGTAAATCCATCAAAGAGACATTCCACCTCCTAGAAAGAAAGAATGAACACAAACGACAATACAAGTTAAAACAAACTCAGATTAAAACACACACAAAAAAGTGATCAACGAAAACAATAAAACGATCGACAAATATCAACATACCTTCCCCAGAACAGAGTTCTATTTTTACTTTTCCACAACCTCCTTTGCCCTTAGTAATCAAATGGTGTCTTCCTATTCCATTCCATAATCTCTAGATTTAGAAAGGGGAAAGGCAAGAAGGGATCGTAGAATGAATCCAATGGCTCATCTTTGAAAATATGTAAAAGCATATGGATATAGAGAGAAAGAGAAAACGAGAGAGAGCGCGAAAATGGGTGGCTCAGTTTTCTCTTAGAACTACAGATTTAGCAGAGAAGAAGCCTGCAGCGTCCCATCATCCATGTAGACTTTCCTATGGAGAGAGATGGGAAACACGGCTTTTATTTCGATACAACAAAACGACAGGCAGAAACGGAAGGCGGTTTTCTATAGGGTTGTATCGAGAACGAGAGTGAGAATCAGAATGTGTGTGTGAGAGAGAGAGAGAGAGAGTGAAGAGGGAAGGGAGTGGGTGAGAACTGAGAAGGGGCTTGTTTGGGGTCTGAACTGAGAAGGGGCTTGTTTGGGGTCTGCTTTTGCTTTTCTATAGTCAAATGGCTGTATATGTTTAAGCTTTGTGGCTTTTCATGAGAGACAATCAGGTTTTTGGCCTCACTGAAAAGCAAAATAAATAAATAAATAATGCTTTCTTGCTCATCAGTCCTCAACCCCATTTCTCATCTTTCGTTTTTTTTTTTCATTACCAAAAAAACATTTGCTTTTCTCTTTTTATTTATTTTTAATTTTCCTCTAAATCTCCAACACAACTCTGGACAACAAAGTTTGGCTGTTTGAAATAAAACAGCTTGGGCGGTTTTTGAGCCTCCTGCATATGACACGTTAGCATGGAATATGAACTTAGCGTAAGAGAATAATTAAAGCAGCGCAGGCTGTTTTTTTTACCAAACAGCCAAACTATTCTCACCTTGGTGGTTCAGGGCTTTTCCCCATCCAGCTTTCTCCCTTTTGGGGTTACGTCCAAAATCCAACCTATGTAGTAAGTTTTCTCTATACTTGCTTCAAGTAGTGAAGACCTTACGTTGTTTTCAACTTTTCATGTTTGTACTAGGGCCATTATAGGCCTCCTTTACGGCCTTACCTAACACGAGTCTCATGACTCATACTAGCCAGAGGTAAAAATAACAAGAGTCTCGCTTTCAAAGAGAAATTTGTACGAGAAATGATTTGAATTTTACAAGGAAAATGATAGGAGAAGAGAAAAAAAAAAATACCCTTGAAATAATAAAAATGATGGGAAAAAATAAAAATAATGGGTATAAAAACTCATTTCAGGATTTTCTACTTTTTTTTAACAAAAGCAAAGTACATTTGAATTAGGAATGTTTGGTATCTGTTGTCGTTTTTTCAAACAAAAGTAATGCTTTAGATTTGTTAAAATGATTTGGGTATATATCATTGTTATATGGTGATAGAGAGGCACACATAAGCAAAAAGTTGGGTGATGTTTGGCATCGATGATAATTTCTTGAAAATCACTGTCATGTCCGAGGCTTCGAGCCATGTCAGTGGTAGAGGAGTTGGTGTTGAAAATTTTGTTTGATTGGCCAACTTTGATGATTTTTTAGAAATCGACCACAAATTGATCTTGAAATCATCCCTCCTTAGGGATCACATTTTTTGATGATTTCCTGATTTCTAGCTGATTTAAAATTTTGATGATGACATGGCACTGAATAATAACTCTAATACAAAAATAATCGACCCTTGAGAATCAATACCAAATATATTTAGCTAGTTTCTCAAAAAATGACCTACATGGCAGAAATGATAACAAATAACAAAATTTACTGATTTTTGAAAAAAAAAACAGTGACATAAAAAATCGGTGATTTTTGAAAAATCGATAAGAATCAGCTTTGATGCCCAAATCACCTTGAAAATATGCTCCTATTGCAAATTAACTTCAAGATGATATTTTCTTCAAAAATTACTCTCACACACAATACAAAGCATTCAATATTGTTTGAAACAACTTGAAAAATGTCAAGTCAAACAAGTAAAAGTGTGGGAGAGAGCAAAGTGGCTCTACTTAATACTAGGGGTGTCAATTGGACTGGATTTGGTTCAATCCGGTCCAGTCCAAACCATGTCCAATCCAATCCAATGAATATTTTGGATCATTTTGGATTAGCCTATTCCAATATTTGGACTGTTCAATCTGTTTTAATTTAGATTGGTTCTAGCCTAAACCTGGTCCATTGACACCTACATTCTTATCTTCTATCAATGGACCAGATATTGGTTCAATTCAATCCAATCCAATATAAATTTATGATAAATGGGCCAAGCCCAATCTAATCCAATAAACGCTTTGGACCATTAAGTCTGGACTGGTCTAATTCAATCCGTCCAACCCTTACTTAACACTAATATATATGGTGAAAACTGAAAAAGCCTTAGTGAGAAACTCTACCAAACACCATCTTTATATGTATCTTGCTGTGATCAGCACTTTTAACTAGGTTGATTAAAATAAGAAAAAATGGTAAAGATTAGTGAAGCAAGTGGACATTGTTGTGTGAGATTTGTCCCGTAAAAATGAACATTTTTTAGTCTGTATATCTTGTTTTAGACTAGCAAGCTTAAGAATGTGCATGAAACTTACCACGAATACCCAAAAACAAATAGAAGGAAAAAAAAAAAGAAAAAAGAAAACGAATATGGGATTAAATTAACGATTTAAATTAATACTATTAAGCAGAAGTTTGCCAAATTTAGATAAGTTGGTTAATAATAAGTAATAAAATATTTTGTTGGTCTCACATGCAATTTTGAGCAAAGAGATGTCTTTCCCAATCTCACACGTTATCAAGGTGGGGGGAAAGCCTCCGTGAGATAAAACAAAGGGAGTATAACATATCCTTATTGTAAATCCGTCGTGACTCTCATGGAATATAGCCTAGATATATATAATATAGACAATTGAAAAAAATAATAATATATTATATTCTATTTATTTGTTTATTTATTATTGCTTCTCCACTAGGATAGAATATGTGGAGTTTCAATTTGTGCCACAGATTTATAGAAAGTGTAAGGAGTTATTTGATAACAACTGAAGTACTGAACTGAAAATTTTATTGTTTTGTTATAATTTCTTAGTGGATAAAATGATTAGATAAATAAAATATTAAAAAGTATAGTAGTCTATTACTTTGGCTTCAGTTATTAAGGTGGTGTTTGGTTTCAGTGTCATTTTAGTCATAGAACGTTTAACAGTTTGCCCAATACAAAAAAAAAAAAAAAGTTTAAATTACGTTTTCTGAAGTGGCACCAATTTCTAAGAATCAATGGGACATATTTTTTGCTGTTATTCTAAAAAATGGCTAACCAAATAGCAGATATGGTAGTTGAAGTTGAATTGTTGATGTGGCTCTAATATGCACCGTTTTTTTCAGAAGACGACAATACAACCAAATACCTCTTAACCACCTTGAAAATTTATCCACTAAAAGACAAAACAATAAGTTTTTTAGTTCATCCACTATAAGCTGTTATCAAACAGCCCCTTGTTTGACCCTCCCACGAAGCCATTTGATATATGTATCTTTGATACTGTACAATGGAATAAAAGGTGGTGGTTACTTCTTTAGTAATAAGGGATAGTGATAATTCCACCATGGTGTCTCTCCTTTTATTTATTTATTTTTTTTTTGTAAAGAGAGATTAATATAATTATGGTTTAAAAAGATAATTCCACCATGGTGTCTCTCCTTTTATTTCTTTTTCTTTTTGTAGAGAGAGATAAATATAATTATGATTTAAAAGATATAAAGAAGAAAATACAAATTCCCTAGGTGGCCTAAGTTAATTAGCTTACCAGTTTCCTGATTGTAGAGGGTATGTAGCAGTGTGACTTATTGTTCGTGATTTCCATTTCTATCGATTTGGATGAGTTAAAAACAATCAGTGACCATTCCCTTTGCTTCTCCATGGTGGGTCTATCTTTCTTTCCAAGTTATCAGTAATAAATTTTCAATATCCCTTAATCCAAGTTATCAGTAATAATTTTCCCATGGCTAAAAACCCAAGTTAGAATGGTGGGTCCATCTATCTTCCTTTCATTTTTATTTATACACGTGTGATAGCACATGCCATTACATTAGTGGGTTTAAAATTTCAAATTAGGGTGCTGTTTATTTTTTGGAAAGTTATTTATTAAGAAATATATATATCCGAATAAATACATTTACCTATATTCTTTTATGTCCTAAGTAAATAAGATGATGACTATCTTATTCATAAAAATCCATTATTAAACAGGGCAATTTTATTCCATATAAATATTGTCAAATTTTCTCTAAGTAAGAAAGTTATTTCTGGGGAATAGAAAAAATAAAATTTCCATAAACCTCACATAAATCTAAAACATGAACATGAATTAAAAACCTACATCTCATTGACCAACTTTTTCCTTCTCAAAATCCTAAAAACAATTAACTACAATTCCTACACTACACTAACCTAGTCCAGCCAAGCTGACCCCACTCAACACCTTTGCATGTTTTGAGAGGTCTGTTAGAGAGAGAGAGAGAGAAGTGAAAAGAGAGAGGAGAACAGACACAAGAAAAGCAATTCTAAGATGAGAAGTGGGTTAATCACAGTAGAAAGATAAATGCAAAAGACCTACGATTAGGTAGTGGAAGCAGTGATGATGGGAAAAAAAACAGACAGATGAAGGGTGAAGTAACTAAACAGAATCACACTGTAGATTAGTGGCGATGGAATTGGAAGAGGTGAGAGGCATAGATCTGGGAAAGAAAAAGCGAAATGTGTGTAAATGTGAAAGAATGGCAAACCAAAAGTAAAACATATCAAGTCCCACGGCAGTGTTACGTGGGTGGGGAATTCAGAATTGGAAAGGGAGGGGAGTAGTGAATCGTGCAATCGTTGAAAAAGGTGCAGTCTGTGTCACACTGCACACTCACACTGAGGCGTGTTGGAATTTCGAGCTAAAATCCAGAAAAGTGGTTTGCAAATTGGGGGCCTCACCTCACTCACGCCCAGGTATCTGCTACCAACAAAGCTACCAATGGGAATATTTCCTGGTCAGTCATGGGGAGATATTCCCAATGGGTGGCTGCAGTGGCTGGTTGGAATATGTTGGCAGCGTCTAGTTGGTAGCAGATCTGAGTCATCTGACCAGTCACAGACTCACAGCTCACACCCATTTGATATTTTATTCTTGTACATATTTCAACCTGAATAGCTTCATTACTTGTTTGTTAAGATTACAATCTTAGCAACAAAGATTGCTCCAAGAGTCGTATTTGCATAAACTCAGCTGTTTACTCCAACGATGACAGCTCTTTTAATTTTTCATTTTTTGGTTGGGTTTTTTACATGGAGAAAGAAAGAGAAAGAGGAGGGTTTGCTGTTTGGTTCAGATGTTTGTCATGTGTTTAATAGATAGCTTGTTCTGGTTTTAATGGAGCAATGAAAGTTGGAGGCTGGTCATTACTTCATGTTTGTGGTGGGTAGCACATCCATTATATGTTTCCTTTCTTTATATAATTGAAGTCGGTTTGTCCTTTTGACTGTATGACTTCTCATTAATGGGCTACTGATTACAACATTATTATTATTATTATTATTATTATTATTAAAAAGCAGCGACATTTAGAGTTGGATGGTTCTATCATACATCAACGGGTAAAAATAATGAATTTAAAGTAGAGTTTTTTCTGGTAAATCATGGATTGACAACCTGTACTTTGTGGCTAATGATATTTAATTAGCCTCATAAATTTTGATTTGTAACAAATATCCATCCTAATAAACTTTTAGATTCCAATACTTTGTTTTAACATACTTGACATAAAAGGTTTAGAAAAAAATATATGATATAAAGGTAAAATTACTAAAATGCCCATTTGAAATGTGATGGGCTATAAGAGAATAAAATACATACCAAAATAAGGAATGAGCATATTAAAGCATGGCATCTTTCACTTTTTTTTTTAAATTTTTTGTGTTTTATGTTCTCAGTACACATGGTTTATGCTTGGCCCTCTCTCATTCTACCTTGTTGTACCCTCTTTCAAAACTTTAAAACATGAAAATACAACTAAATCCATAAAATATGCCAATTCCCCCCAAAAAATCTCTATTTTAGACACCATCTACATGTTAAACACTTGATCAGCCCACACTAATAAACTTAATTAGAACACATAAAAGCGCTAAGATATCAAATTTTATTTTTAGTTTCTATGAATACATTGTCAAAATTAAAGAATTCCCTTTCTAGCTAGGGTCAACAATGAAAGTATGAAACACAGAACTATTCACCTTCAAAAGAGCAAGCTATTTTGACCGATTCAGATGCAGCTGCCGCCCCCCTAACTACAGAGCTGCCCTACCTGATAGAGCTCCAACAGCTGCAGGAATAAGAACAACAGCTGCAAGACCAGAGCTACCGTGAACTACCTCATAAGCTATTGGGAACTATCGCCTTAACTCACACCTTTTCACTCAATCGAGCCGCCATTATGAGCCTTAATCGTAATTGCTTGCTTTAGCAACTCGAGCTAGGAAGACAAGGCACTACTCCTTACTGACCTTACTAACAGAAAGGTTTTTGGCAACGACGCTACGACTCTTGCCTTATAGCAGTTGACATGACGGACGAATGCCCGGTACCTTCTCAAACTCCCTTTCGTGCACCAGAAAGTGGCATGTGTCTAACAGATGAAAGCCGGGAAGAGCTGCCCTAACTTCTACAGCAACAGAAGCTACAGAGGGAGATTTAGACAACCAACGACGCTACGAGTTCGCACCCCAACCTTAACCTGTCCATTATGCACTAACCGAAGCAGGATTCCATGTTTACACGACCCAGGTGCAAGTGGGATTCAATCCTAAATCTCCACTACGACAGACTTACCAACCTGCTGATTTGCACCTTGTGAAATTGCATTTATTATAAATAAAAAGAGAAATTACAAAAACTTTCCTATACTCTGGAGTTAGTGACAAATACCCCTTTGTACTTTCATTTGGGACAAAGACCCCCTTAGTTGATGAAAAGTACTAAATTACCAAAATGCCCTCTTCACAATTCCAGGGGTATGAAATAACATTTTCAAAATGAAGAAAATGGGCAAAGTTGTTGCCACTAGAAACCGTTTGACAAGAAATCTACATAGATATAGAAGAATCTTCAATAATATTGAAAAAGAAAATCATTCGCATCTTTTATGTTATCTCTAGAGAAGAGGCATTTTTATTGCCATTGTTGGAGAAGAAAAACCTATACACATGTAAGAGTTGTTGGGTTATCAAAGTGTAGTAGAAAGGGAAAAATTGTCCGAATAAATAATAAAAGGGCACTTTTGAGATTTAAAATGTTTTAAACATCCAAATGAGAATCTTTTTCTAAGTAATGGAATGGGTCTTTGTAGCAAAGTAAAAAAAGTTTATGGGTCTTTGTCGCAAATAAAAGTATAGAGGTATTTGTCATTGATTCCATCGAGTATTTGTAGTTTACCCTAAATAAAGTTCAGTATTTGTGTGGTTACATACGTTGTTTGGGTATATTTCTATGTAGTTAGCCCCTCATGAGTATTTTTGGGTTATGGCATTGCATTAAAGGCTATCATAATCAATAAGCTAATCTAAACCGACAAACTTTGTATAGCCTCAGTATCAGGGATGATTGCTCTCTCGCATCAAGGTAAGACCCCAGGTATAGATGTGGGTGTTATGGAAAGTCTAAATCCGACTTTTTCTTGATCACTCCTAGACTTTGTAGATTGGTGGAGTGACTACATTGTTGCATGTCATTCTTTGACTCGGTAATGACACTTATTTAAGGTTTAGATTTTTTGCTTTTGATGTATCAATTAATGGGATCCTTATTGAGTAAAATATTTGGACACGTTGGAATAGGCAATCCAAAGATGTCAGAGAGTGATCATTGTGTTAGACTTGGTCATTGAATCCATATTCCTTGAGCCAATGGTAAAAAAAAAAAAAGAAAAAAATCCAATTTGGTCATTCAGACTTGGTCATTATTATTGACTTGGTAAAAAATCATTCAATTTGGGCAGTTGAGCTATTGATCCATTCAACTCAATCACTGGGTCACAGGTTGCACATTTAATGCATGTACAAACTTTCAAATGCCATAATTTTTAGAGATCTATGCATCCTAAGGGACGAAGGAACTTTGCTTTGTTATTTTCACAATAAAAAAAGCCCTTTTTCACCTTAAATTACAATTTTTGGCACTTTTTACAAATAAAAATTAAAAGTTTAACTAAAAAAGTGTGAATTATAATGCATATATTACATATAGAATATAATATACATTAATTATTGATATATATATATATATATATATATATATATATACATTTGCCACAAAATATGCAACACTGAACCTTCCATAGAGACCTTTTGAAACATCCATAGTACCCACCCAACGCCCCATCCATGGGGACCCCGGGGAGGCATCCCCCGTTCCAAAAATCTACCACTAGTAATACAATTTTTCATGTATATCCCCCTTCCCAACTCACCAACCCATTGGTTGGTCCCCCTATGGGCCCATTGGTTCCCCTCAAGAAAATTTCGTGGCTCCGCCAATATGGTCTGCCTACATCCAAACCAGTCCATCCGTCAGAACTCTTTAAGTAAAAGAGCAAATGTTCTTATAGGATCCGGAATTACTTTGTGGTCCCCTTTAGTGTTAGGACCACAAAGTAATACCTTTTTTAGGTAGGGACCTTTTTTAGGATCTCGTACAAGAGTTTGTAGCCTGGATGTGGTGACAGGTAGTAAGTTTGTCTGTGTTCGGGTAGAACACAAGACGAGTTCTTTTTAATAGAAATGATAGAGGAGAACATGTCAAGGTCGAGAGTAAGGTTGTAATCGTGGAAAATGGAAATTGTTTCTACTACATTATGGATGGAGTTCGGGTGCAACTGGTATATGGTAATGTTAAAAAGCTTTATGACTTCAACTATCAAGGGGTGAAGTGGAAGACGAAGATCAGTTATGAGTTGTTCCTCGAAGAGCATGATTTCGTCTTGACCGTGCTCCCAAGGAAAGTTGCCTAGGGGGATATTGTAGAGTAAGTTGTTTGGAAGCTTATACCAGGCTACTAGGGACAAGAGCCAGTCTGTTGTCACGTTGACGGGCCAAAGTTATCTGGCACCCGACCTTGATGCGAGGTGGAAGCCAGGTCACCAGAGGCCTCTTGCTCCTCCTGGGGTGAGTCCACCTCGGAAGGACCGCGGACCGCATCCTGACCCGAAGTAACCTCCTCGGTAGGACCAAGACCTGCGGCCTGAGCTGAGGTACCAGCGAATTCACCACTCCAATCTAAAAGGTTATCGAAACTAAAACTAGACATGAAAAGACATGGAATATAAAATGAGAGCTAGGAAAGACTCACCAAAGAGAAACCAAACTGAAGAAAGGAAGACGACCTCGGGAAGACATCGAACTGAAGGGCTCGAGCGCAACCTTAGAATGCGAATTATCAGACTTGTGGCGAAGAAAATGAGTCCCTTACCCCCTATTTATAGCCACTGTATCCGAGAATCAACGGTCGAGATCGTCATGATCCAATGGCTCCTAGGAAAACCGGTTGCATGACCCCCAAGGTTAAAATCGGTTTAGTATGCGTTTTGACGTCCGCGCGTACACCTGACGCGACCTGGGTTGTTCCTGGTTGAGCCAAGCGACCGAGCTAGTCCGACCAATGATTCGCTCATCGGACCGCCTAGACCTCGTGCCAAATCCACCTGTACTCGTCATAAACTCCCTGCACCGGGTTGAGACCCCTAGTTCGGGGAGTGGGGGGCAAATGATGAAGGGTGATTTGGCCCCGACCTAGCGAAGAGGGGACACATGGACACGACTTGACAAAGAGGAGACAACTCAGATTGGTAAGTTTAGTTCGTAACAGTTGAGCTCGATGCAAGGCCACCTCAGCACAAGGCTCACATCGATATAAGGTTCACCTCGGCATCGAGGCACTTCGGTATTCAATCCAGTTCAGAATTAAAAGACCAAAGTACCAGCTCGAGACCAACAACTCGAATCGCCATGTAACTGATTCCCGCGTACCCAACTCCAAAGGTCTCTCCAACAAATCTCAAATCTCTCGAGATCACGATGAGCTAATAGATCCCGACGTTTCCGAGATCACGATGATGACTCATCTCGACTCCGCCGGAGTTGAAAGTGGAACAATAAGCCTTACATGTATATTGCTCATTCGGAAGCGGAACAAACTCTATTTCCACACCCCGGATATCCTCGAGCTCTTTTGTGAGCTCCACGACTACGCTAGTATAGAAAGGCACCAACTCCAATGGTGCAAGGTATGCGCGATTTTTCTACTCTAATTCTCTAAGCTCTGTAAGCTCTCAAAGTTTTTCAACTCGCATCAAGTTATTAACTTAAGCATCGGAGCGTCCTCGCCGAATTAGCCACCACGGATTCTCTTATCATTTCTTGCAGATTCACTTACATCGTCGTCCGACTGAAAGCCAAATTATCCTCTAGTAGGGAGTAGTTAGATCGCATATATTAATCATATGTAGCATCTATAGGTCCTGTATGGAAGAATGGGCTATGCAATGGGGGCATTCTTTTTCAAGCCCCAAAAGTATGTTTTTCCCATATATTAATCCATATACAAACTGTTAAAGAATGTATTTCTTATGTGTAGATACTCCATACAAAATATGTATGTAGATACTCCATACATATTCATGCTTTTTCCTAAGTATACACGCCGATATATCTCTAAAATGGGTTCAACTATGATGCAGGAAAAAATTTGTAACCAATCAATCGGTATCATAAAAGTGATGACCAAATAAGTGGTATTTAGGGGGTTTGATTGGTCAAAGCACTTCCAGTATCATGTCTTTCCAGCTGCATAGTTTTTTCCCTCTTAAAATTGTGTTTTCAGTAGTCTTGGCGATATCAATACTTAGATGCTTGATTATAGCAACCCAGATCTCCTGCCCACAAAAATCTTATATGGATATGGCACCATCTCCCCATAAATGATAATATGCAAATACATGAGATGTTATCACTATGTGGCTGTATTGATGTGTGTGGCTGTATTGATGTGTGAGTAGGAGATCCGAAATGTGAGTATAGAGCAGTAGATGTTTTCTTTAATACTCCATGTAGTAGCTATCAAAGCAAAATTCATGCAAAGAGGTATGGGACATAAATGAGCCCGGTCAACAATTTTGAGAGGGCTGGGTCCATAAATTGGCATGAAAAGAATTTGGACCCAAGTTATAACATAACAGTGCTCAGCTAGTGGGCCTCGGTCTAGGATGCGAATGAGCCCGATCAACAATTTTGTTGGGTCTGGGCCCATAAATTGGATACCCATTAACCCATGAAAAGAATTGAGACCAATTAATGAGTACCAAGAAGCCCTAAATGCCCCTAATCGAGTTCTTACGTGGTTGTCGTCTTCTCGAAGCTTGATAAGAGGACAATATTAATGACTAGGGGCAAATCATCTTATTGTGTAAATATCATTCCATAGGACTAAATTAAAGGCTTGTATATGCATGTATTTTGATACATTTGGTTGCATGTGAAATGAAGGAGACCTTTGTCACGAGAGAGAGAGATCACTGGTGCCGCTGTTGCCCTGGTTTCCAATCTGCGAAGAGAAAAAGGAGAAGAGAGAGAAGAAAGAGATGTTACTTTTATACCGATTTCGATGTATAATTTACATTAATTATCGATGTAAAAAAATTCAAAATTCACTTTTACACTGATTTATGATGTAAAATTACACACTTTCTAAACATGTCGAAAATCTAATTAAAGTATAAAGTTTACCCCGGTTCGCTTTCCACCCCAAACAAATGTGGCCCAAGGCAACCTAAAGAAATCAGTTTTAGCCTCGTAGGAAAAGAGTTGGAATCGTCCAAAATTCTACCCCAAACGCAGGGCCATTCATGATAAACCACTTCATATATACATGTGGGTCATGCATTAGGCTGATGTGGCTTATCTTGATTGGCCAGTTGTCATATTGGAGAGTTGTAGGGAATGATTGAAAAGTTCAAATCAACCCCCCACGTATTAGAAATATCTCCCAATAATAATAATTGGAATGATGATGCCATCATCAAAGATGTTCTCAACACATGACAGAGATGTGCTGTGGAACATTATGGGGGACATTATTGTGGGGGGCTGATTCTGTCTCATGATTGAGCAGCTTCTCCCGTTGGAGACGGGATTTCTTGAAAGCTTTTATTGCAATTTCTTTTGCACTGGTGTAAAAGTATAAGAACATAAATGAGTTAAATTGCAAATTCTGATATACATTTTTTTTTTATATTTTACTTTATATTCTTTGTTTGCAGTGTAAATAAAGTAAAATAAAACCCAAAGCAAAGTAAAGTAAAATCCGGAGGAAAAGTCCACTAGAATTTAAACTTTTATGAATTTATATTTCCATGCAATTATACAAATACAGATGAAATTGCATTGCAAATAAATGCAAACAAATGGAGCCGAAAGCAAAAATGAGAACAAAAAAGGCGCAAATAGAGAAAAGGAAAGAAGTAACAACGACTAAAGACTAAACTGAATCAGAAACCACTAACACAACACCGCCCGTTCACACTAGACAAACAAATAATACGCGAACCAAATCCTGAGATGGAAGGTAACGAAAGCATCAAAACAATCTTGAACGTCGATTGTGAACGAAAATGAAAAAAAAAAATAATAATAATCTTCTCGGTCTCTCTATCAGTCCAGTTCTACGTCAGATGCGGTTGACGATATCTGCTGGTTCTGATCCAACGGACACAGATGAATCTTCATCTGAAACCCCAACCCCAAGCCACACAGCAACCTTACTCCGCCGCCGTCCGAGCTCTTTTCATCCATCTTGCCGGAAACCTCTCTTCTCCCGTTCAAGTCCGTCAGGACCGTGGACGTCGTCGACGTGGATGAAGAAGCGGCGGATTCCGAATCATCCGAATATTCCCCGGAATAATCTCCACGTGAATGCTGGCAAGATTCTTCGAAGGAGCTTTTATTGGTCTTGGATGGTTGTCTGGGTTGGCGGTCGCTCTGGCGGGGGCGGTTCTTTCCCATTAGATCACGGTACCCGATCGCAGAGAATCCATTCAAGGCCGCGAAGTCAGTGCGGTTTTTTATAACCATAGCGCCGATGTTCAGTACGCCGTGGAATCTGCCGGAGGAGGGGCGGCGAATCTGGAGAGCGGAGAAGGTGGGAGCGCTGGAGGAGAGACAGTTGCCAATGAGAAAACGGACGGTACCTATGAGAGTATCTTTCAGGTAGCCGACGACGTAAATCTCAACGGAGACGGCAGAGGTGTCGATGGAGAGGAAAGCGGAGGAGACGCGAAAGATGAACTTGTCATTCCAGGTGGGGTTTTCGCAGCCGACACGGTCGACACGGGTGCGGAGCTTGATGGCGGAGTCGATCCAGGCGACAGCGTAAGTCTGCATGCGGCGGAGGTTAGCAGAGGGGGGCTTGAGGCCTTGAGCGGAGATCAAGTTAATCTCCAGGAGATGAGTTTTCGATTCCATGGCGTGATTCTCTTCTCCTTCTGGACCTTCTCTTTTTCTTTATTTCTATCTTTCTATCTCTCCTCTCTTCTGATGATGATAGTAAACCAAAAGGTCGGTGAGTAACTGAGGATTGGGTTCAAGAAAGAAGAAATCAAGAAACGGAGAAGGGCACGACGTAGAAGAAAGATGCAGAACGAGAGGAGAACGTCTGGGCACTCTGCTGCCAGTGTGTGTTATATGACTTAAGAGGGGAGAGAGAGAGAGAGAGAGAGAGAGAGAGAGAGAGAGAGAGAGAGCGAAACACGTATGAGAGTTCGGTCTGCAGATGCCAAAGGCCATGAATGAAACTCACGATAGCTTTAAAACGCCTGTTCGTGGGACGGAAATTTGAATGGACCCGACCCGGTGACCGAACCCGAATCAGTATATAGCCAATCCCGAAACCCGGCCCATGATCAGAATCCATCTTTACCCCTCGGCATTGTGGTCTGGTTATTTATTTATTTATTTTTATTTTTTTGATGTGAGAGGGCCTGAGCGAGATTTGGAAAATTGTTGGGGCTTACCCGATCTGAATTTGGGCTGGCCCGGCACGGCACAACAGGATGGCAAGCGGGCCATGCCAAGCTTAGCATGATGGTTTGGGCCATGCTGGGCCTAGGGTTCTAGGTCCATGGGCCGGCACGGTACGACATGACTGTGCGTGTTGAGCTGCTCGTGGCTCACGTGTTGACACATCCCAGCTTGTGACATTGCACGCGGCACGACCTGCCACAAGCTCGTAGCAGGTCGTGCTTGGCCCATCCGATGAACTAGCCATTGGGAGGGTCCCCAACGGATAGTTTCAATTTTGTGGGTGTTTTTTATAAAAATACCCCCCATAGTTATAAACAACTATATAGGGGGGTATTTATGTATTTTGGTTTGGGGAGGAGAAAGAATGACACAAATGCCCCCAATAGCTATATAACAACTAGGTTGTGGGGGCATTTTGGGTAAAGTGATAAATAATTTTACAATGACCAAAATATCCCTTTCCAACAATTAAAAAATGACTAGTTCTTAGGGTATTTTGGGCAATTGAATTATTTCTAATTCCTATCAATAGCCCTATCCTCTACCATTCTCATCACACCAATTCAATAATTCTCTTAATCTCTTCTCTAGTTCTCATTCTCTCTCAAGTCTCAATCTTTCTATCTCATGCATTCTCTAATTCTCCAATTCTCAAATTGATTGAAGTTTCAACAAGAATAAGGCTTGCTCAATAGCTCAAGTATCTCAACTCTCAAGTTAGCAATTTGGGAGGCTTGGACTCTTGGAGTTGAAAGGCTTCAACCGTTGAAATCAAGTTGGGGTTCCAATTGGCAATTTGGGTAAGTACAATTAAATTAATTTTTACTTTTTAGAATTTTAAAAAATGGCCGTTTCTTCTTCAAACCAATTCCCCAACATGTTCAACGTCGATGATATTTAGTCGCAGCATGATAGTATTAGCACCAATATGGATGCTATTGGTATTGACGGAACTTTCACTCCTAATACTAATACTAGGGGAAAGAAAAAGGCCACTAAGTTGAGTAGCCTGTTTTAGAAAATATTTAAAATAGAAGTGGTTCAAGGGAAGGGAAAAAGAGTTCTTTGTAAAAAAATGTAGGAAAGATTTTAGCTATTATAGCAAGGGTGGTACTAGACATTTGGGCATGTATTTACTCACCCATGAAGAAGAAGAAGAAGAAGAAGAAGGGAGAGAAACAACACAAACACAAAAAGGATGGGGTGTTTTGGTACTTTTAAATATTTTCAAGAAAAAATGAGGCAAGAATTAACAAAATACATTGTACATGCTGAACAACCATTTTTGTTAGCTAAAGATACTAAACTTAAAAATGGTTACATAGCTATGTAAATTCACAATTTAAAAAAAAATTTTAGGAATACTATTAGATTAGATGCTTTCAAAATTTTTGGGGAATTGTCTAAAACTCACCATGAGTTTTCAGTATTTCTCTTAAACTCAACTCACCACAACTTTTTAAAATGTCTAAAACTCACTATATCAGTAAATTTTTATTTTCCAAAAACTCACCTTTCGTTAGTGCATCGTTAATGCTTCTTAACAGAGGTGTCTATGTCAGCATAAATAACAATTTTCATGACCAAATTACCATTGAATGGCGAGTTAGAGGAAAACTGGTCTTTTTTTTGGTTTTCATTTTCCTTGTTTTTTTTTTTTTGCATTTTAGTGTTTTGTTATAATTTCCAATGTTTTTTATAATTCCTGTCTTTTTTTACATTTTCTATTTTCTACGATCTATAACTTTTCCTATACTTTTTGTTATTTATTTGCAATTTCTGTGTTTTTCTATAATTTTGGGTGTTTTTTCAACAATTTTTAATTTTTGATTTTGTTTTTCAATTTCTATAGTTTGTATAATTTGAAAATAATTTTTTTTTGTTTGCAAATTGTCCAATTTTTTTCTATTTTTTGCAATTTCTATGTTTTTATGTATTTTATATTTGAAAATATTTTTTTGATCTTTTTCCTTTTTCCATGTCTAAATATTAAAATGGTAATATATTAACACCCATTAATTTATTTTGTATATATTTTTATATTTTTCTATGAAGGTTAAAATGGTAACATATTAACACCCGTTAGTATGTTTAACGTTAAGTTAGTGACAGGTGAGTTTTAGACATTTTGAACAGTTGTGAGTTTAAGAGAAATGTTGAAAACTCATGGTGAGTTTTAGAAAATTAGGGGTGTCAATTGGCTAGTTTTGGGTTGGATCCAATTTGATTGAAACCTTATCAAATCGGATTTGGACAGTCGGTATAATTATTGGATTGGGCCAATCCAAAATAAATTGGTCCATATTCTTATTGGTCTGAATTGGACCTAAACCAAATTTCTAATAATCCGATCATGAAGCCAAACCCTTGTCCAATTTGATACAGATCAAAATTGAAGTCGACATAAAATCACTTTTAAGAAAATACTTTTACAAAAGCACTTTCATAAAAGTAATTTTATGAAAGTACATTTATGAAAGCACTTTACGAAATCACTTTCACAAAAGTGCTTTTATGAAAGTACTTTTACAAAAGCAGTTTTATAAAACCACTTTTACGAAATCACTTTAATAAAAGAACCTTACAAAAGTACTTACACGAAAGCACTTTTACAAAAGAACTTTTACGGAAGTAATTTTATAAAAGAACTTTTATGGAGGTACTTTTACGAAATCACTTTTATTGAAATACTTTTATAAAAGTATTTTTACGAAAGTACTTTTATAAAAGAACTTCTATGGAAGTACTTTTACGAAAGCACTTCTATGAAAATAATTTCATTAAAGTACTTTTAAAAAAGTGTTTTTTTAATACCAAAAGGGCATATTTTTATAATTTTTAGATTTCTTCATTTTAATATATTTTTACATGCTCTATTTTTTATATATAATTTTTGATATTTCAATTAGTTTGGATTAGATCCAATCCAATCCAGTCCATTTACATTTTAATGAATTGGATTGGATTTGGTTTGTATTGGATTTTGACCTGATTGGGTCCAGTCCATTTGTAAGTGGAATGACATTGGGTTGGATCGAGTTGAACCAAATCTAGTTCAATTGACACCTCTATAGACAATTTTCAAAAGTTTTTTATTCATATAAATAAAATTTAGTTTATATGTTATCAAATCTTAATTCTAAAGTTGCAAGTACTTCTAATATTTGGACTTCTAAATTTAACATAAGTTATATTTGTGTTACCAGTCATTTTATTGATGAAAATTGGTTTTTAAAAAAAAGAATTTTAAGTTTATTAGGCTTGAATGGCCACACACCGGCCCAACTATTGTTATAAGTATTTTAAATACTTTACATGCTTATGGAATTGACAATAAATTATTTTATATTAGTTTTGATAATGCTAGTAATAATGATTCAACAACAAATATTTTAAAATCTCAGTTAAAACCATGTTTAAATGGTAAGTTATTTCATATCAGATGTGCATGTTACATCTTAAATTTATGTATACAAGATGCTTTAAATATTATTTCTACTCATATTTCTAAAATTAGAAATTGTGTTATAAATATTAAAAGTTCTAGAGCAAGAAAATAAGAATTTAAATATTTATGTCAAAATTATGGTTTAAAATATAAACATTTTATATTAGATGTTAAACATAGATGGAAATCTACCTATGCTATGCTATGTTAGAAAATTTTTCACAAACAAATTCTTAGTGATTTTTATAATGCAAAAATGCCTATTGATATTATACTTGAGGAAGACTAGGAAATGACAAATTGAATAAGAGATTTTTTAAAACATTTTTATGATGCAACTAATGAATTATTGGGTATTTATTATCTAATTAGTTATAATTTAGCTTATCAATTAATGACAATTAGTGATTGTTTTGCAAAATATAGAAAGAATCCACAATTTAAAAGTATTGTTGAAATAATGAAAAATAAATGTAAAAAATATTGGGAGAACATTTCTCATATTTATTGCTTAGCTATAATATTAGACCCTAGGATTAAGAAGGAATTAATAGTTTATTATTTGAAATGTATAGTTTATATGAATATGAAGTAATAGGGAATAATAAAAATTCTACAACATGTACAATTGCATAAATAAGAGGCAGAAATTCACAGCTTAACAACAAGTTTATTTATTGAACTTCATTTTTATTTACAAACAAAATTTTCTACTCTAGGTGATTCTTCATCTACTTCGGAGGGAACGAATAATTTTGATATTTTAGACTGATGGAGTGAACATGCAAAAAGGTTATCGAGTTCTTGTCGTTGATGCACATTTGCTTTAAAGATTGACTGGATCCTAAAAATAGATTACAAGAAAAATGAGGGCATGACACTACATCTGATGTTTCACTTGAAGCAGATGATCAAAGTAAAAAACAATAGGAGAAAATAATGAAGTCAATATTTTTTGTATACTCAATAGTTGTATAGCATTTTTTCAAATTATTGTAATTTTTGTTTTAATTTTATTTAATTTATTTGATATTTTTTATTTTTAATTTGTAACTATATTATAATTTTATATTTTATTAATTTATTCCATTTTCCAACCATTGTATGCTTTGTATCATTTAAAATTAAATGAAATAAAATTCCTATTATTCTTCCAATTTGCTATTGATTTTGAGTCTTTGCCTCTTTGACTTCTTATTTAGTTAAGTATTTTTTTTTCATTTCTTTGTTAGACTTATTATTTTTTCAAATAGTTCCCAAAGGAAAGTTAAATATTTTGGTTTTACATAGCAAAAAAATAAAAAATTAAAAAATGTCAAAAAAACTAGTCTAACCTAGTTCGGCTCATGCCCAGGGCTCGACCTATGGCCCAGTTCGACACAACCTACAACCCACCTAGTCTAGGCCCACAGCACGACATGGCATGACATGGACCTGCATGGACTTAGGTCGTGGACCATGCCAGGCCAACCCTCCAAATTATCCATGAAAAGAGCGACACGACCCGTTTTACACCTCTAGGGTGGAGACAAAGCACGACGCAAATGAGGTCCATTAACCTTACCAAGAACACTTAATGCACCTCCATGCTTGGAGCAACTGGCATGACATGGACCCGCATGGACTTAGGTCGTGGACCATGCCAGGCCAACCCCCCAAATTATCCATGAAAAGAGCGACACGACCCGTTTTACACCTCTAGGGTGGAGACAAAGCACGACGCAAATGAGGTCCATTAACCTTACCAAGAACACTTAATGCACCTCCATGCTTGGAGCAACTGTGTTTAATTAATGAATTAAACTTAATTGCTTGCTAAATTAATAAGCTATCTAAAGTAATTAAGTCAATAATTTTTTAATAAAAATAATACAGTTAAGATGAGTTAAAGCAAATTTATTATTCAAATTTTAATGTTTTGTCTTTCAGGTTACACAATTATTGTAATTAGATGTATTACTAAATGATGTGTAAGCTTAATTAATTTGAATTTTTGAAAAAAATATAAATGATAATCATTTAATGTTTTGTGCAACTTACCCTTACTGTTTATATATCGACAATTGACTAGCTCTGCCCGTTAGTGTTCAGTTAAAAATGTTACCGTCTTTGTCTTTATGAGAGAGGATGTTAGTGTTTCAGTCGTCACTGCAACTGCCGCCGGTGATGGTGCTGCCTCTCATAATTTCAAACTGAAGAGAATGGTGGAAATGATTCCGAACTCTACTCCCAATGACATGGCAACGCATGTCTAGTTCTGTTCGCAGACCGATGCACACAGCAACTTCCAAGCCAAATGGACCACCGACGACGCTTTCTCCGCCTCGTGGCTTGGCGTCCATTGCACCGACAAAACAAACTCAAATATGCCAAAATTCCTATCAATCTTCTTGTTCAACTCCAAACTCAAGTACGCCTCAAATCTGTTTGGTTCCATCGGCAACACCCACTGCCTAGAACAATACATCAATCCCAGTTTGGGTTTCGCTATAGATCCCACAGAGATGATGGATCGGAGATTACATTGGGCCCTAAAACCCCTACAACCCCTAAAATGCTGGATTGAGCGATCAGCGGAGAGAGGTGGGAAATCTCTGAGTAGTTCCAGAACTTTCGAACAGAAGAGGTAGACTACCTTGTAGAGTATCTCTCAGATTTAAGATTCCGTCTACTTGGCAAGGGAGTTTCTGCTGAGTATCTCTTAGATCTGTAAGGAACCTAATCTGAGATTTGAGAAATACTCAATCTGAAAGGAACCCCAGTTTCCATCGGCCTTCGACATTATAGGCCTCTTCTACGCCTGCTCCACCACGCAAGCCAACCCCACATTCAGCATCGTTACCATCTCCAACAATCGTAGCATTGAAGAAGTTAGGGTTGGACGATACCATGGTTTGAGCCAACGCAAGGCGTGGGAAGGGAACCTATGAACGAACGGACCGGTAATGGGCTCATGCCGTAGAACCCAACATTTCCTCCAACACTTCGCAATCCAAATTTCTTCACCAGTCCGAACGGCACCTTCCGAATTTCAAGGACCATCAAAGGTTTCTCTCCCCCTTTTCTCTCCTTCCTCTCTCCATCATCTTTGCATCCTGCTCATTGCCGCCACCATCCTTACTGCTGCAAACAACATCGGAGAGAGAACATTCGTCTCTCCCGCACTTTTTCTCTTAACATAAGGGTAAAAGGGGCATTTCATATTTTCCATTTTGATTTAACGATGATGGCTAGGGTTGCATACCCTCTCTTCCTTTGTAAGAGTTCAAATCTCCTACCAACAAAATAGGTTCCAACACTATATGCAATGAGTGATATGAGATCATGTTGGTAAGGGGTTGGAACTTCTTTTTGTTGGCAGAAAATCTCAAAATTCATTCCACCCTTCCAACATCATGTGCGGTGCGAGAGTATGCTGGTAGGTTGTTGGAATGTGTTTTATTGGCAGGGATCTCAACCCGAAAGTTCCGCTTGGTCAATCCAACCCTATCAAATCATTGGAATGTGTTATGCCCAATGACATAGCTTTGGGCTAAAACCGAAATCATGGCTTCTGATTGTATTTTGGGGGCCCATTAACGTCACTTTATCCAATTTAAAGTGGGGCCATATCATCAAGACATTGAAGGACTACGTAGTAGATGTTTTTACCTTGGGGATTCAATTTAAGGTGGGGCTATATCATCAAGATCTCGGTTCACTTTCACCGGGCTCTCATGTGATTCAGGAAAAGGAAACCAAGGTAAGGAAAAATAAAAGGAGGTAACTGTTGGATAGGTCGTGTGTGTGTGTTTTTTTTTCTTTTTAATTGGAATTGTTAGTTCATGCAATCAATGCATGAAATTGGTTTGTTTGATCGGATGGTTTTGGTTTTGAAGATCAGTTATATAAAACGACATTTGAATTTGTCTCTTGGTTGAACTTGGAATCCATGATGAATTTGAATCTTGGTCTGCTTGGGAAGTAAAGGTAGGAAAAGGAAAAAAAAGGGTAAGGAAACACTTTCACAGGTTTGTACAGGTTTCCCTATATTTTCCTTCCGTTCTCACCTTTTGTTTGAAACCAAACACAGCTTATATTAACGGCAACCTTTGCTATTGCGAGGAATGATGTAGGAGAAATAGTGGACTTAAAAGCTTCCAACTTACGATTTACAATCACCAACCTAACCAAAGCTTGGGCAGCATGGGAAGCTTATAACTTGGTGTTAAGCTTCAAGTTAATATCATGATTGTTGTAAGTTCCTAATTAATATCATGATTTTGCATACTGTGTTGACACATTAATATATTGTTTGGAAAGCTTTGACACTTGGCTAATTAAAATACAGAAATAATTTACAAATGAATTTTATTTCTTTCTCAGAGAATTTATCTTGTTCTAATCCTTTCTTGGGAGTCCTTCGCTTTCCCTTCTTTAATTATATTCAGTTGTATTTATGAATGTAACTATGAAGAGTATCCTGTTATATTACTAAAATTTCCATTCTCTTTCTATTTGTTTATCCTTAATACAGGAAGATTGTTTCTTCTTGTTTTTTATTTCTCCTAAAGGAGTGGTTCATCTAGTATTTGTTTATCTGTCTAAAGTCTAAACCATTGCTTGATAAACCCCATGTTGGTAATTAATTGTTGGAGGTTTCACAGCCCTGGAAATGATCATATCATGGCCCAGTCTACTCCTATACAAATTTCACTTTGATGCTTTATTTGGATCTGGTGGCTGGTGCCATAAAAACAAAAGATCACAACTTTACATACTGAAATTCTATAGCTAGAAAATTAGAATCCATACTTGGGACCCTCATGAATCATGAGATCAACTTTGTGCATCATATGTATCCTTTGTATGTGATAACTCTATAGAACTATATATGTAATTTGTCATAGATAAAGGTGAATTTACCGTTTCTGTTTTACTTTGCTCTTGTGGCAGGGTGGGACACTGCTTGGGCCATCAGCTCTGGGGCGTAACAAGAGCTACCTTAATGCAGTCTTCCCAGCAAGGAGCCTCACTGTGCTAGATACTCTAGCCAATCTTGGTCTCAGCCTCCTTTTGTTCCTTGTTGGCTCTTCGTCGGACAGGAAAAAAGTCTTTGGAAATTCTACTGCTAGAATTAGCCTCCCCTTTGCATAAGGGATTGGTTCATCATTCCTCTTTCGTCAAACAATCTCTAGAAACGTGGATGGAGCTCCATTTCTTGTACTCAATGGGTGTAGCCCTCTCTATAACTGTTTTTCAATTTCTATCCTAGCACTTAATTCTAGCTGAGGTCAAGCTCATCACCACTGATGTGGGTCGAATGGCTATGTCAGTTGCAGCGGCTGTCAATGATGTGGCTTCATGGGTCCTACTCTGCTCTAGCCATTGCCCTCTCAAGTTTGGGCATTCCCCCTTGGTGTCCCTTTGGGTCTTTCTTTGTAGGTGTGGTTTTGTCATTTGTAGCATGTTCATATCCCCCCATCTTCAAATGGATGTGTCAACCTTCTCATGAAGGTGAACCTGTGGAGGAGATCTACATACGTGCTACCTTGGTTGCTGTTCTGGCAGTAGGTTTCGTCACTAATTCTATTGGGATTCATGCCCTCTTTGGAGCTTTTTCTGTTGGTATTCTTGTCCCAAAAGATGGACCATTTTCTGGTGCTCTTGTGGAAAAAGTTGAAGATCTTGTATCCAGTTTCTTTCTTGTTTGTTCTTTGTTTCTAGTGGGTTAAAAACTAACATATCCACCATTCAAAGAATTCAATCTTGGGGCCTCCTGGTCTTGGTTATATTTATAGATTATTTTGGAAAAGTTGTTGGCATTGTTGTCTTCTTTATTGCTTGCAAATTCCCTTTCCATGAAGCTCTTGCCCTGGGTTTTCTCATGAACACTACAGGACAGGTGGAACTTAGTCCTCAACATTAGTAAAGACAGGAAGGTATGTTTTAGTTTCTTGATACACAGTGGCCATAAGAATGGATTGAATCTTTATCAATGTTGAGGGCTATGAGTTCCACCAATCATTTAGTGTTCATGAGGAAACCCAGGGCAAGGGCTTCACAAAAAGGGACTTTGCAAAACAGAGACAACAACAGTGCCAACAACTTTCTCAAAACAAGATGTAAATATAACCAAGATTGAGCTCCTTGAATGGTGGCTATGTTAGTTAACCCACTGAAAACAAAGAACAAATGAAGAATACCAACAACAAAAGCTCCAAAGAGGGCATGAGTCCCAATAGAATTTTTGACGAAACTTGTTGCCAGAACAACCACCAAGGAGCACATATGTAGATCTCACCTCGATAGGTTCACCTTCATGAGAAGGTTGGCACATCCATTTGAAGATGGGGGAATATAAGCATATGCTACAAATGACAAAACCACACCCACAAAGAAGGACCCAAAGGGACACCAAGGGAGAATGCCCAAAACTTGAGAGGGCAATGGCTAAAGCAAGTAGGATCCATGCAACCACATCATTAATAGCAATAGCTGACATAGCCACTCGACCCATATCAGTGGTGGGGAGCTTGAGCTCAGCTAGAATATGTGCTAGGACAAGAAAAACGGCAAATGACCCATATTAATGGGCAATGTTCCATGGGAAACAAAGCAACTGATGGGTGCCATTTCATCTCAAGAAAGTATCGTTCTATAGTAAAATATGTTTATTAGGAAGGGTCATGACTCTCGTTAGAGTGGTCATAGGTGGAATATAATCAGCAATTTTGGCTGTTTGGTATTATTCTTGTCATGCAAGCTGATTTCTAAGAAACACGCAATTGAATTTATTAGGTAGTGATTTTGTTTTTTCCTTTCATTATTTCCATTATACACATTGATTGCCATGCCATCTTTTGAAAAAGCAAATCGACAAAAAATTGGGAAATAATTGAAATTGGTGATTTCTCCTCCAGACACGATTTTGGGAATAGTTTAAAGAGTGATTTCTCAAAAATATCTAAAATTGGCCAAGGGTAAATTGCATATTAGCATCCTGTACTTTGGTCCTATTCTCACTTTCGTACAAAATTTCAAAATATGCGCCAATCCAGTACCTAAACTTCTAAAATGTCCTAATTTAGTCCAAAATCGTTAACCGCCATTAAGTGGCATGTGAAAGGATGCAAATGCCCTTTCAGTGTCATCTAATTTTCTTTATCAACTATCCTAATGCCTAAATCTCTTATGGTCTATAGAGAAGAGTAATTTGTCAACCATCCAAATGCCCAAATTGTGAGCCTCCTTGGGTGAACCTTGCTTTGACCTTAGCGTAGGAAGAGAGGTTGACATCAAGATCACCCTTGATCTTTCTGGCCTCTTTCCTCAATTCCTCCCAACCTGACTCCCACAACTCTAGATTTGGATCCATCATTCGCAAAAGCAATCAACCTAGCCTTCCAAGGAAAAGAACAGACAGAGAGAGAACAAAGAAGAAAAGGAGAGGGAAAGAAAGAGATAGAATAATAGAATGGAGAGGGAAGATGGATTGGTGGTGGGTTTGAGGTTATTCACCATTACTTTGGTTCAATCTTGATTTTTGATGAAGATGATAAACAATGTCTATTTTGAACGATTATTTCGATATTTTCAAAAGTTTTAAGTCACACATATTATAATGTGATAATGATAACTGACGACCTGCTAATGGTAGGCAAGGATTAAACTATCAATACAATACACTTGATACAGGGCGTATCATATTCGTATCTATTCTCATTAGCACAGGATCCACTACAACTCTATGCATATCCTGCCAATCGTGTGTATCAACACAATACACCATTGTATTGATTCGTATTGCACTATATTGGAGGATGCGACCCGATGCTCACCATACAGAGGCGTATTGGACCTTAATTTAACAACATATTCAAACCTTGATTTAAGATTTAATTTTTCCCAAAAATTTAATAAGAACTGAGAATTATAAAATTAGCTTATTTTATTTATCTTAAATGATTTATATATTTTATTTTACATATAAATTATATGTTAAAAATGAAAGCATATCTATTATTTGAAAAAAAGAGTTATAATTTATTTAAAAATACTAAATAAATATATTTTCCTAAAAACTTAATAAAAATAGTAAATTATAATTATAAAAACTGAATTAAATAATTTAAGATTTAATTTTCTCTTAAATTTTAATAAAAACTGAAAATTATAAAATGATTTATTTTATCTACCTTAAAAGATTTATATGTTTTATTTTAAAATTATATGTAAAATAAACAATTGTATGTTAAAAACAAAGACATATTTTTTTTTATTTTAAAATATAGAGATTACTTATATAAAAATACTAAATAAAAGAATTTCCCAAAAAATGTTTTTCCAATGAGTACAAATAAACCTTTTTTTCCCTGATGTACAAATAAACTGATTTTTCCAATGAGAACAATATGAGATAGTTTCTTGAGGTGGTGTTTCATTATCAATATGTAAAAAAAAATGTTTTTTTTTTAATTTTTGATTTTTTTTTTCAGTAGATGATCTTCATGCTGGATATAAGAAAAGCCACAAAGTCTTCCAATTTACAAATTATTCTTTTTTTATCAATAGTAAATATTTTATTAAACTATTGCAAAATATATCATGACCTATACCATTCTTTGACTCTTTTATGTCAAGTTTGGTAGATTTACCTGAATTTATTTTATATTGGTTTTCTATCTACATCAATTATGAACTATACCATTCCTCTTTCAGGATCTTCCCCTTCAAAAGTAATATTAATATTCTTTATTAGTCTTTGTGGTCCATTTATTAAATGGTATTTGTTACTTGTGTAGGTAATTCTAGGAGGAAACATCCAGGTCCCTACGCTCATAGGCGATGTTGTTCTCAAGGTTGTTTGAAATATCAATCATGTTAGAAACTAACAAGGTCTAAAAAGGAAATCATGGGTTTTTGTTTGATAAAGTCGTGCAATCCAAAGTTGGAAATATGGTTTTCAAAACCATACCGGACCGGACAGTCGGACTAGAAAAACCGGTAACCAGTCAGCCCCTCGGATCCGGTTTTACTAAAAACTGGAAATTTCTAAAAATCATTGAAAAAGTTAGAAAACCATTGACCCAGGCGGTCGGACCGTTAAACCATTCGACCCGGGCAGCAGTTCGCAGGTCACCCTTTTTATTTTCAATGTCTTAAATAAAAAACAAAAAATAGAATACCTTCTCCCCAACCTAGTTGAATGTTTAGTCCCTTTAGCTTTAGGGTTTCCCGAGTTCCCTCCTCTCAACCCTCACACCCAACTGACCACCTACGACCAAATTTGTAGAGGCGGCCGATGAGTTTGCAGCGGCAGGTGAGGGTTTTTAGTGGCAGTAACAATTGTAGCCACTTGCAGTGGCAATCACCTGTGACAATCAGCAATGATCTTGGGTCCTCTAAGCAACATTCTAGAGATGTATATGGAAGAGTTCAACAACACCATGCTCACCAATGTGCGAGGGGTGGCATCGACAATTAAGCACACAAATCGGGCTATGGTGGAGAGAAAGATATATGGCTCGATCGTCTGCATTGAAACTATGGCAGCGGCCTTGGGTGACTTTGCTCCTCGTTCATACACCACTTCTAAGCACGCATTGGTGGGGCTGGTCCGGTCAGCCTGTAGTGAGCTGGGGGCTCATGGCATCAGGGTCAACTACATCTCCCCTTTTGGAGTCACTACCCCATTGGCTTGCAGCTTGAAGGGCACTATGTTAAAGCCTACCCATATAGCATAGGTTGCTCTGTTTCTTGCTTCAGACAAAATAGATGGAGGATTCACAATGGTTAGTCATAGTTACTCCACCATGAGAGAGAGAGAGAGAGAGAGAGAGAGAGAGAGAGAGAGATTTACTATTGAAGTTTTATGGTTTTATTTTTCTAATTTTTCTATATTTTTTGAATTTTTTTGTGTTTTTTTGTATTTTTTATTTTTTTGTATTTTATTTTTATATTTTTATGTATTTTTCATTATATTATTTTTTATTTAGATATTTTTATTTTTTGTATATTTTATTGTAAATTTTTTCTGTTTTTATTTAATTTTCTACTATTTTTTATTATTTATAAATATATATATTTTTTAATTTATTTATTTAAATTGATTTTTATGCATTATCTATCATGAGAATTGTATTAAAAAGGTGTAAAAAAATGTTGAAATCAAATTGATATAAATAATAAAAAATAAAAAAAAATCAAAACCGACGGTCATGCATCCGCCGCCTTAGACATAAAAGAGCTCTAAGGCAGCGGTCCAAAAAGCTTTAAGGCATCGGTCTTGACCGCCACCTAAAAACGGAATAAACATATTGATAGACCTAAGGCGGCGGTCCTAACAACCACCTTTATTAACTCTAAGTCGGTGGTTGTGACATACCGTCGACCTAGGTATGATTGAACTACATCGGTCTGGTCCTTAAAGGCAACGGTCTTTTTTATCTAAGCCGACGGTCTTGACCTAGGTCGACAGTGGTTTAGGGGGCGGACTCATGACCGCTGCCTTACCTCTAAGGCGGCGGTCTAAATGTCAAAGGCGACGACCATCGACTTTGACTATTTTTTTTTGTAGTACAAAGTACAAAAGTGTTAGAAAATACATTTTGATTTGATAATCATTACTTTTTTATATATCAAACAAATGCTCGCAAACGCGAACTAGGGTACATAAATACCCCAGTTTGACGTTTGAATCGCAAATAAACAGAGCCCAAGGGATTCTTGAGAAATCTACAAAACCATAGAAGAAATGGCTATCAAAATTTCTAAGCAGATTTGAACTTGTTACAACAACTCTAATACCATGACAAAATTCAAATATGCACTAGTATTAGATTAAGAACAACACTAGAATGAGATTGAATGAGAGAGAAGAGAGAAGAGGAAGAGAAGAGAAGAGAGGGGAGTATATGAGAGAGTATTAGATTAAGAACAACACTAGAATGAGATTGAAGTGTCAACACAATTGATACTAACACTCCCACTCAAGCAGGTGAGTATATGTCATATAGTCCCAACTTGTTACATATGCAGTCCACTTTTGGCCGACTTAACCCTTTGGTAAATAAGTTTGCCTATTGACTTCTAGTGTTAACATATGCTGTATTTATCACTCCACTGAGTACATTCTTTCTCACAAAGTGACAATCAATTTTTATATGTTTTGTTCTCTTATGAAAAATTGGACTGAAAGAGATGTGGATTATAGGTTGGTTTTCATAATAAAGCTTCATAGGGGTATCAATCGAGTTCCCCATCTCCTATTAGAGGTTTCTCATCCACACTAGTTCACAAGTTTTATGTGCCATGGCTCTCTATTCAGCTTCTGCACTACTTCTTGCCACCGTTGTATGCTTCTTATTCTTCCATGTCACCAAATTACCTCCAAAAAAAGTATATTAACATGTAGTGGAGGATTGAGAAAGGGAGGAAAACACACATTGAGTCCCAGTCATATGGTCGTAAGCTCCATAATCGATATCTAACGGGAGGGTTTGGATGCCAAACAAGCCATACCTAAATATGCATGGGTAACTATCTGTATTTTGTTGAGAAGTAGCTTGAATAAACCACTCATACTCATTACATGGAACACTCAACATCTTCTTCATGGAGACATCTATGGATGTGTAAGGCATATGATCAACTTGCTAAATTTTTTTGTCTCGAACTACCATCATTCATCACCACATGATTTGCTCTAATTGAAGGCGGGCCATGTAAATAATAATAGATGTTGATAGTGTGTTCTTCCATACCACAATGTGTGCACCTCTTTAGAGCATTACTATGTCCTTTGCCATGAGCCCCTTGAATCTTAACCTCCAATGCATTCACCACTACAATTGTACGTGGGTCCAACACCACCACCATGACTATACATGGATCCACCACCACCACCACTACAACCTGGTTGAACTCTCTGAGTTCCACCTCTACCTCCATGACCTCCCTCTTTTATCACTACAAAGGTAGACCTATCAGAGATATTAAAGTTCTCTGTAGGTCCAACGGAAATCCTTCAAAGATGGGCATACACCTCTTCAAGAGAGGGAAGAGCAAACCTACCTAGTATCTGTGCTCTTACCGATTCATATTTAGGTTTCAACCCTACTAAAAATCTGGTTAAATCAAGTTTCTCTCTCTATTGTTGCAAAATCTTGACATTAAAGTGAGGGAATGACACACATTCAACTCATTAAGAAGGTTCCTCATGCTAGTATAGTATTCTTTAAGATTTTGATTACCTTGCTGTTGATTAAAGTGTTCCTGATAAGGTCGACACTTTAATTGTATTGTCTTGTCTAGAATTTAGCTTCTTGGCATGGTCCCAAATCTCCTTGGTTGTATCTAAGAACATAAAATTCACATTAACCTTGGGTTCTATACTATTCCAAAATCAAGTTATAATTTGTGCATCTTCTTATTCCCAATCACTATATTATTGAGGATCAATGAAAGGTTTTTCTTCTTTTACATGCTTCACCTTCTTTTTAGCTTTAAGAGAATGTTATATAGATTTTTTCAAAGGCACATAATTCTCACGATTCAATTTGATAGATGTCATCTAAACATTCAAGTAGTCGGGGGAAATCTTAATACTAGACTTGTATTCATTTTTGTCTTCCATAGCTGAAATTTGTTTTTTTTCTTCTCTCACTAGTATTTCACACACCTAACTCACTTTTCACCATATTGTACACTAGTGACAGGTTATTGCTGAAATACACCTATTGTCATAGTTTTATCAATAACAGTGATTGTTACCGTCCACTTTCAACATCACAAAACCACCCGAATTCACACCACACACATAGTACTAGATCTATAACCGACCAGCCATTCAAATCACACTGTAACACCCATGCTAGATACTAGAAATTAGACCTATACTTGATTATATATTGCATCATCTAAAATTGCTCTTTTCAAACCATTGATTAGGGTGCTTTCTACAAACCACCACAGACAATCAACGCACCACAAATTGAGGCATAAACACCTCCTAAGGGAAAAAATGATCACTTCTTTTACACCCTTTCTTCTAATCTCCACTGCCGAGAAATTTGCAAAACCCTAGAATAAATGGTGATGAAAAATTCTGAGCATATTTGAACTTATTACAACAACTCTTGTACCATGATAAAATTCAGATTTGCACTAGTATTAGATTCAAAGCAACAGTGGAATGAGATTGAATGAGGGAAAGAGAGAGAAGAGGAAGATAAGAGAAGAGAGGGGAAGGAAAAGCTAGTTCAAATAAGAGAGAAAAATCTCTCTAGTTGGCCAGGTTGATATATTTATAGCTTACTAACATAAAACCCAATTACTAATATGCCCCTACTTAAGTATGGGACACATTACACACATCATTCAAGTCAAACATTACACATCTCCCAATATAAATAAAAGGACCAAACTACCCCTATATAGCCAACACTAACACCTACCAACCTCCTTATTAGAATCCGAAAGTTATATTACTAATGATAAGGGTTATAGTTGCAAGTGGAACTGTCATAAATTAGTTTTCTATTAATATATTTTTGGGCAACTCTACAATTAACGATGGACCACCAAAGTGGAACCATCGTCAGTAGAGGTAATTTTGGTAATTAGACACAATGATGAGGGGTGCTTTAGTAATATGCAATCTCTATCAATGTTTCTCTCAATTGCGTAGCTAAAACAAAGTCGATTGACAGCCTTGGTCGAGTCCATGCTAAACCAACATCTATCCTATTTGGGAGGGCTTCTTTGTTGTTTGAGCTGCATTTTGGTTTAGTAATAAGGCTATTTTAACCACTAAAAGCAAAGGTTTAAATTATGCAATGAAGTCTGTTAAGTGGTTTCTTGACTCAATTGTGGATGAAGAATTGGATTGTGGCATTAAAATCCATGTTTGAGCATTGAAACCCAGCAACCAATAAATGGAGGAGGCGATCCCCTTGGGCTACGTATAATTGGAGGGGAGCAATTATGCATCTTATTCTTCTACTTTTGAGTGTGGTTTCTTCCCTAAGTGGCCAATGGTAGATTCTACTCCAATGTTTTCTATCTCTTAATTTTTTAATCTTCTTTTTTTCCTTATTTTTGAAATTCTTAGTGCCCCTTTGTTTATCTCTGTTTGGCTTTGTTCTTGCAACATCAATAGACATTTTAATTTTTTATTTTTTGAAGTTGTTGTAACATTGGTACTACAATGATTGGTGTATACATGATCAAAATTTGCACTTTAATTTTTATTTTTTGAAAAAATGTTAATTGATTTCATTTGATATTAGGGAAAAAATATTGACATGAAAAAATTCCATAAAGGGAGATATTTCCTTTACAACTGGTTATAAAAAAGCATATAGTAAAAAATAAAAGGGTCAAAGCTTGTCAATGGGCCTACTTTAAAATAGCTTGTTGATAGAGGCCTACTTTAAAACAGTTATCTCGAGTTTGGCACAAAGCTTGTCAATGGGCAAAGGAGCATCTTAAAAAATATAGTCATCTTTCCCTGTATATGCACTGGTAAATTGCAAAAGGAACCTTATTTCATGTTCTCCTTTGTAAGACCTTCATGATTGTCATCTTAAAAATATAACTGAACTCCCACGCTACACTTTGACAATAGGAAGGAATAGCAGTAACATTTGTGATCTTTACTCCTTATGTTTGTTGACTTTGATTTTTCGTTTACCACACAGATGGCTGCACTAAATCAGATGTGCATTTCATTCAATATTCTACTTAATGAGTTAGCCTTGAAATTGAACATGTCAAGTCCTACATTCTTGGTTGAAGATGTGGGGAAGGATCTTAGGGCCTTGGTTCTTATGACAATTAGTTAGGATAATTGGAAAATTTATGCAAAAGTAGCCGCTTTTGAAAAGGAAACAAAAGATGCTGATGGGAAGGGAGTGAAAAATAATAGAATACTTCAATGTGAAAACAGATGATATCAATTATGAAGAGTTACAAAATTATATGTGGAAGTGCTCAAGACTAGAATTCTTCATTGACGATTTGAAATCTGAGCTTCCCAACTTAGAAAGGAAGCACACTGAGATTGGAGTTGTAAGAAATGAATCTACTAATGATGAAGACCTTGAAGAAGAAGAATATGTTGGTAGAGGAAGTTACTATTTCCACACACTTGACAATGGTGGTGTCTTTGTGTTTGGTTTATGGCTGATCTTGAAGTTAATGATAGCATTAATGGTTGTCCTTAGTGTGAAGACTTGCATTTAGGTGTCCTTATGTTTCATTTATGGTTGTTCTTAAAGTGAATGGTAATATTAGTGCTTGTCCTTTGCTTTTATCTGTGGGTATTGTCAAAAAGCATCGTCTCAATTTATAGCAATTCACAATAAGTGCAAATGACATAATATGATATCATTTGCACAATTAAATACGAACATGAGGAACTTTTCATAATGTAATTCACTTATTGCAATTCTATATGCACAATAATTGAAAAACTAATGTAATATAATAGAAGATAGAATATGGGCCTTCCATTTGGAGATATTTATTCCCATACACATGATTTAACAATAAGATCTTGAGGATCTCTTACAATAGAAACATATGCTACCAACATTTGCTTAATGACCTTAAGCATATTTACTAAAAGGATTAATAGAAACATATTTGGTAGAAGGATTGACACCTGTTTGTTTATTGGTTTAGTGAATGAGTTTACCATATTTTTAAAGAGTTTGTGTGCATTCTTTCCTATCTAGTTTTTCTTAGAAATCTATTTGATTGTTTGGTCTACTATTTGGTGAAGACTTTCAATTAGCACAAGCTTTTCAACTTATTGCAGTAGTAGAGTCTTTTTATAAACAAAACTTTAGCAGGTATGGATTAGAAAGTTAAAATTTAGGCATTTACTATTGTTGTTTTTCATGTTGTGTCTATCCATATGATCATTCCTATTGAATATTGATCTTCTCTTAAGAATATGCTTCCTTTGATAAAAAAATAAGAGAGGAAATGAATAATGGTAAAAGTGTTTCCCATGAATTTATTAAAAACATATCCTCAACAATGAGAGATGTGATTACATTAAGAGAGATAAAGAAATTTGAGTTTGAAATTTCTATAATAATGATTTTCCATACAAATCATTAAAGAAAAGGAGCAATTGTGAGGCAAAAGAAAAAAAAAAAAACAAGGAAAACATTAAGGTGAACTGTAAACCAGAATATACCTAAAAAGTTTGCCTCTTGAAGCCACTACTTTATTGGCATAATGTTGTAATTGTTATGTTTCCGTTCATTTGCAACTACAATTTAAATCAGGGAGGCTAAATCTATTTTTGCCAACACGGACATGTTGTTCTGGTTAATTTTCCCTTTTCATTGTTTTTTATTTTTTAATTATTTTGACAAAGATAATAAAATAATGGATAATTTCTGTCTAACGGAGCAGAAGTGTTTGGATGAAAGGCACATTAACCAGAACATATGTTATACAACTATTATGTGCTCACTCATTGTGCTTATCTAACGTATCTGTTACATCCGGACCCCTTTAGAGGATGTGGAGGTGAGATATTATTGTTTTCTTCGTACAATAAGCCAGATTGGAGATGGTGACGGTGAGAGCTGAGATTTAAACCCTTCCTATTTAGATTGAAATGTTCTTTAATTTCTGAAAGAATAGATATAGAGGTATGATTATAGGTTGGTTTTAAGAAGGCTCAAGGCTTATCGAACTTCTAGACTTTGAAACATCATAGCAGGCCAGGGCTTGTGGTTTATAGAATGCACAACTTGTTTAGATGCATCGTGATCTTCTCTAACTCAGTGATTGATCATTTTACCAGAGAGACGGAGGTGGATGGGTTGGTACTTAGGTGTCATTTGATAACGCTAAAGTTGAAGTATGAAAAATATAGAAGCTATTATTTGGTTTTGAAATTTGAAAAGCAATATATATGTTTTTATTTATTTTTCTTCTCAGGGGCATCAATCCTTCAACATCTGAAAACAATAGATTTTACCATTTTAATTCAAAGAGAAGACTAACTGGAAATTGCCTCTCTTCGCAACATCAATAAGATAAATCGGTTCAATGAAGTGAGAAATGGAAAAACTAAAAAAAAAAAAAAAACATTGTTTGTAACTACTGGTAGAGTTGCCGGCATCGGAGAAGACTCAAAGCTTTAACTCAAGGAGGTAGTTGAATTAGGGCTTGGATTTGGGTTAAAAGAGACAATTTTTATCATTTTGAAAATGATGGGGGAGGGGGGGTGGTGTTTAAGGCATTTTCGTAGCTATGAGTTGCCTCTGACCTCGTGTGTTAAGTGGTTGGGCGACCTCTTACCATTTCAGATCTAAAATTAGCATTTAGATCAACCTTTAAGATGCAAACCTAAACATCTCTCACCTCTGAAAGGCAAGTTTTTGAGAGATAAGAGGTGGAATCAGCGTTATCATACACCGCCTTAGTTGTATTAAGGAAGTCTTCCACAAGACAGGGAAGGAGTGAATGGCTTTGTTGATTCCCTTTCTCTTTCTAACAATTCACATTGTTCTTTTCTCCTAGATCCACCATTTCTAAGAAGTCCTGTATTTTTGAGTTCATGCAATTTTTGATTAATAAAAACTTCAACCATCAACACAAAGGCTATTACATTGCATAGAATCATTGAAAATCACCAACCACAACAATGAGGAGTGGTTTTATCTACGTTAACCAATCACAAAACAAGATTTCCCACCTCAAACTAGGGGTATCTACCACACTTTGTAAGTACATTACTTTTTTCTCTGAGTTTATGAGCCTTAGCAACCTTATCCTTGGAAGCCTCTCTCTCTCGCTCTCTCTCTCTTGTCTCAATGATCGTTTCCTTCTTTCTCGAAGACTTGGAATAAGAAATTTCAGCATCTAGATTTGAGCTAAGAAACCTCAGCCTATTCCCATGCTTAGACCAATTCCAGGACTCAGACCACAAGCCTCAGATTTTATATCTGAGTTTGTCTCAGTGTTCTTTCAAGTATTGTTCCTTAATTTTTATTTATTCATTTATGATAATATTATAAATCTTTTACTTTCCAACAGTATATCACATGCGTCTTGCCTTTTGAAAACCTTGTTCCTTTTCTTCCAAATCCACCAGAAAAACATATGCTACAAGATGTAGATCTTAATATAGCAAAGTGTAGACAGTCAGCTTACCTCAGTTAGCTAGTTGATCAGTATGCCCCTTATTCTTGGAGTAATCTCTATCTATTTCTCCATGGGGTAGGATGAAATTATTTGGCATAAGGATAACATGGATGCCTTCACAGAACGCGTCCCACAACACATCATTGCTATGCATTGGGAACATTGTATGTGAGATTAAATCTCACAGCCATCTACATGAGGATTGGGGAGGGGGTTATGGGTTTCGAGCCTGGATGGCCCAAAGCCTTAATGTAAGGATTAGTACTATACGTTTGATTTTTACTTTTCAAAAATATCCCTACACCCCCCAAGGATAAAAAGTGTTGACCATTGTTTTGTTAACAGGATTGGCCGATTAAATCGATCGAACCGTGACTTAGACACTTAGCCGGTTCGGACATACTCCTAAAACCGTTCTCTAATAAATCGTCCACCCGACCGGTTCAACCTGAGTACCAGTGACTCAGTCCCGGTTTTGAATAACTGGCCAGTTTTATTTAACCCCCATTTTATCCCTCCTAACCACAAAAAGACAAAAAACCAAAATTACATAATTACATCCCTATCCTATGCATACTCAACCCAAACCCAGAAAACAAAAGACAATGACAATCACAAAAATGAAAAATCGAAAATCAACCTGAAGCCAAAACCTTCGCCGGTCGTCTCTGTAAGGCTTCAACGAAACCCTCGACCACTCACCGCCAACCGCTGTCTCCTCCCGTTCTTCTTCTTCTACCCTGCTGGCCGGTGGACTGTCCACCGTCCTTCTAATCACAGTCTTTGTGCATGGTTTACTTTTCTAATCATGCATTTACTTTCTTTCGTTTACAGTGGGTGATAATTTAGGTTCGATAGAAAATAAGAGAAAGCGAAAATTCTCAATGAATTTCACAGTAATTTTGTCTGAATAACTTTCTGGTTCTATCTCCTTTTTTATCAAACCAAACACAACCAGCCAGCCTTAGGGTTCAACAACTAAAGAAGATGGATTTAGCTATGCGAAGTGAGAAAAGTTCAACACATGAGTCGTATTGATTTTGTTTCTCTCTTTTTTTTTTTTTTTCCCTTAATTCTGTTGTTTGTCTCTTTTTCTTTCGTTTACAGAAGTTGAGATGCATTTTCACACATTTTTTTTCTTAGGCTCAGTGGAAGGAGCACTGATATAAATATGTAGAATGCAAAACCTTATATTTTGTATGTATTTATATTGTACATATTGTTATTTTCAAACTGATCAGCCTTAAGAATTAAGGGATTGTAATTAATGTCCATATCCTTTGGAAACCGTATTGGTTGAGTGACAGCGTGAACTCGGATGTGGAATTCTCGTTTTTCTCTTTCGCTTCAGGATTTTGCGGTTTAATTCCCAAAAGATGGGCCATTTGCTAGTGATCTTGTGGAAAAAGTGGAGGATCTTGTATCCAGTCTCTTTCTTCCTTTGTTCTTTGTTTCCAGTGGGTTAAAAACTGACATAACCACCATTCAAGGAGCTCAATCTTGGGGCCTCCTGGTCTTGGTTATATTTACAGCTTGTTTTGGAAAAGTTGTTGGCACTGTTATTGTCTCTGTTGCTTGCAAAGTTCCTTTCCGTGAAGCTCTTGCCCTGGGTATCCTCATGAACACTAAAGGATTGGTGGAACTCATAGTCCTCAACATTGGTAAAGACAGAAAGGGATGTTTTAGTTTCTTGATACAAAGTGGCTATAAGAACTTCTTATTAGGGATTCAAACCAATATGAGAATGGACCTCTTTATGGTTCAGATATTAGGAAATGGTGTCGACAATATTTTTGACTTAGTTCTGTTTCTTAGGTGGCGTTTGATAAATCTGAAATCTGAAATTTAAAAGTTAAAAAGATATTAAAAGAGTATGAAATTTGAAAACAGACATAATTGTTTTTTGACTTTTTAGAGACTCTGAATGAAGAAGTTGTTTGTGCTGGATCAAACTTTCAGCATCTGAAATTCACTAGTTCCAATAACTCAACTCATCTGTATTAACTTCGTCCCACACCTTAAAAAACTATTTGATCATCTGTTTCTAGCAGATAATTCTACAGCTCAACTAAATCTAACTCATCATTGCAGGTCTTAAATGAGCAGACATTTGCGATTATGGTTCTCATGGCACTCTTCACAACTTTCATCACCACGCCGCTTGTTACAGCTGTATATAAGCCAGCAAGAAGAGGGTGCAAGGCTGATTACAAGCATAGAACAATAGAGAGGAAAGATCCAAGCACACAACTTAGGATTTTAGCTTGCTTCCACGGTATAACAAACATCCCGACTTTGATAAATCTGATTGAGGCCTCCCGTGGGACAGGAAAAAGGGAAGGACTGTGCGTCTATGCTATGCACCTACACTGGAATTGCCCGATATGCCCCTACCTGCATATCAGACGTATCGATATTTATAAATTCTGAAGTAAAATGGACCGTAAAAAGGCCTTAAATTAATAGCTTTTTAGGATATAAGAGAATGCCAGCCTCTAACTTAAAAGTGACCCATGGGATCCCATGTCATAAATTGAAATACTTGGAATACAGCTGGAGGTGGGGGGATTTCCAAACAGTTGATATCATAAATTAAGAACAATGGCTATCGTTTGATTTCTTTCTCCTGTTGTACTTGACTCATCAAATTTAAGTTCTTCACAATCTTGAGTTTCTTTATCATCCCAAGCTACCTTTTCATCAGAAACATCTCTAGAAATTGTCAATTTATTTGCTTTGGCATTTAACAACTGATATCCATTGGCTGCTTCATTATATCTAATCTTTTCATAAAAACTTTTCCCTATGCAGGGGTAAAGTATGAGCATAAACAATGCATAAAAAAAATTCTAAAGTAATTTTAATAACAACAACATCAAAATTATTCTTACAGAATAAAATTTTAAGAATTTTTCATTTTGTTGTATGTCTTATTAATTTATTTTAAATTTTCATTATATTTTTTTAATTTTTTTAAAAATCATCATGACCTACAATTCAGCCCAGCCTGACAAGACACGGGACCACTTGAGCTTCGCTTGGCACAACCCATTATAGTGTAGGTAGCCGGCAAAAGTGGGTCATGCTGGCCCAGTGCGATCTACATTACACATTTATTCAAATATTATCATATTTGTAATGGGTCCAGATGTAGTAGGCACGTTAGGTAAGCAAAATGAGTGAGCACGCAATAGCTGTGTGACACATGTCCCAGTTAACGTGCCTTTCATCCAAACGTTTTTGTTTCGTTAAATAAAATTTTCTATTATTTTATTATCTTTGTCAAAATAATTAAAAATAAAAACAATGAAAAAGAAAAATGTAAACGGGTCCCAACTCCCAACACATTTAGGTTTTTCTTTTTCATTGTTTTTATTTTTACTTATTTTGACAAAAATAATAAAATAATGGATAATTTCTATCTAACAGAACAAAAATGTTTGGATGCAAATCACATTAACTGGGACATGTGTCACACAGCTATTACGTGCTCACTTATCATGCTTATCTAACATGCCTACTACATCCAGACCCGTTTGTTATCACCTTGGTTGATGACTAATTGATAATGTGAACTGTGGTATTTACTGATTCTACCTAAAAATTATTGGATAAAATTTTCCTTTCATCATGCTTCTTGTAATTTAACAATAGTCTGATTCTTCCTTTTAGCATTTCTATTTTGTTGTAGAATATATCTGATAGTCAATTTTCTTCCGATCCCTAAATGTTTGCAATGTTAGCAAAACTCCTATGAAGTAAATTCTCCTCCACGATCAATTTGTAAAACCTTCAGCTTATGCCCACTTTGTCCTTCCACTAATGCTTTGAATTGGGTAAACACTAAAGAGTCTTTAGACTTCTGTTCAACAAAATATACTCACATCATCTTGAGTGAAATCATCAACAAAGTGTCTTGCATTTAATTCTCCACACTCTCCAACTCCCCACTTTCTTGTTTATTTCTTCACATTCATAATTGATTCTCATAAATTACAAATTAATCTACAACAGACTAGAGGAAATTACAAGAACAACTTGTGTTAATGTGCAAAGTACTACGGGGAAATAAGGCAATTGATGGGTGACATTCATTTTAGGAAGCATCCTTATTCATGGTAAAATATGTTTGTCAGGAAGGTTTATGGGAGTCCGGATTTACTCCTCACAAAGCGCAACTCATAGATGGAATATTTTTCAATGAATGGATTGAATGTGTAAGCAAAAATCAAAATGGAAAAATAAAGGGAATAATGCGGAGTCTGCGGAGGGATAGGTATTTGCAGCCTTACCCCAATACATATAAAAAGGCTGTTTCTAAGAACTCTGGTCATTTTATACATACAACGAGGTTGTTTCGATTTTTTATGCCTAAAAAATGTTTAAGAAGAATATACCCCTCATATATTGAGTCCCACTCATGGCCCACCAATTGAAAAGTGAATGTCTGAGTTGGTAAGGCCTGAGGTAAACAAGGTAATCAATAAGCTTGAGTTTGGCACAATGAGGTTGGGGCTCTATTTGAGTTCGGATCTGCTCCTCACAGTGTGCATCTCACATCGACCTCAGCACGTTTTAGCTGTGTGAGGAACAGATTCGATCTTGGCTCAATAGGTCACAAATCACCATAGTCATTTACAGGTTCACTTTGGAATTAATTCCCATCAAATGACTCGAATTATCGATTAATAGGAGGTCCAATTAGTATTCATTTTACATGCATTAAAAATGTATAAAATTCTAAAAACGAAGGTTTGGTCAGTAATGAAGTTACGAGGTCATTTTTAAGTATTTTAAATCATAGACAGATATATTTATTCTTTTTCGTATAGAAATCTAGGCCATGTTCACTATTCTGGCCTCATTCTTTAATTCTAGTTCATTTTAAGCAAGAATGTTAGAGTGTTTGTTTACAAAATTCTTGCCACGGGCCACATTTTTTTTTGAATTAAAAATTAGCCCATAGCACAAAAATTGAATAGCCTACAATATGAAAAATAATCATGCCCCATCTTGCTCATTTTCATTATTTGAGGAAAATGCTGCCACAAATGTTTACTTTTGTGAAAGTACTTTTATTAAAGCATTTTTAGAAAATTATTTTTACAAAAGCACTTTTATGCACAAGAACACTTTGCCCATTGGTTAGTAAACATCTATGCCAACAGTTTTGGAGACTTAGAGGCCAGGGTTTATGAATACTGACAGTTTTTTTTTTTTTTAATGAAAATGAGCAATATAGGACACTTGTCAGTTTGAAAAGAATTCATTTTTAGAAAAAAAATATTTGGTTCATAACAATATTTCCTCATTCTTCCTATTTTTATATATTCTTTTTTATTTTAGAATTTCATATATTATATAAAAATGAGAAAGAATGAAAATTCAACCAAACATGGCTAATACCGCTAGTCGCTGTTCATCGATAGTGTGAAACCCATCTTCTCTATTTTGCCATTCTATCCAAACCACACTGTGATCGTGGTTTGGAAATATCATAGATTCCGAAGTCAGTTGGTGGTTTGTATCATTGGCTCTGGAAATATTTTCCTGGGTTGGGGTTTATACCACAGAAATAATGTTGAAACTGGTCTGTATATTAGTTTTTTATTTTATACTTCCAGGATTTATTTATAATTTTCAACTCTATTATCCTGTTCATAAAAGAAAAAGCTTATGCCAAGCCAGTCCCGAGGACCAACAACAGTAGTTAGATTCATTGAAGGGCCAGGTTCAGGAGGCCTTGCTTCAGTTTAGACTTCTAACAAGGCCCAAAATGATATAAGTAGTCCACTTAGCCTGGTCTCTCTCCTAATCTCGGGACTTAGTTGCATCTTATCAATCACCAACATACCAGATTTCCTTTAACCCACTCTCTACCCGCTTTGAATTGCAGTCATACATCGTCATCTTGTATTGTAAGATCTGCGGCTGCAGTTTATTGTGGATGGGTGAGAGTAGAGAAAGTGAGCAGAAAATCTGGATTCAAACACCAACGATGTTCCATATATGTGACTGGATGAGTGTGACTATCAATGTGTTGTGGTCAGAAATTTCGACTCCATGGAGCTGTTGTAACTAATAGCCTTCTCTTACAAGAAAGAAGGAGATGTATGCAAAAGCACTTAATTTTTCTTGTTATTGGTGGTACACAAATCTCTTTAAAGACCGACAAATCCCTTTCTCCCTCTCACACACACAACTAAATGTCACTGTGGATAGGCAGCCCACCAATGCGAGATCTGGGGAGGGACATATGTACGCAACCTTACTCCTCAACATACAGTTTTTAAGTTAGGCTCGGTTTGGAAGGGGTACAAGTATAAATATGTAGAGTAAAAAACTTTGTATTTTGTATTATTTTATATATATTTGTAATGAATATGGAGCTTTTTTAAACACAGGAATTCACTTCATAATTTGATCTTGCCCAAATTCATTTAAAGCTTTGAATTGTAAAAGAGATCTAGACTCGACCTAGACTGGCCAGTTGTGTGGTTAGTTCTGAGAACCAACGGCGGATCAACCAGCCTTGAAGTCTGTTTGGAGGATCACTGGCTTCAATGGGCTAAATTACGAACTGAGCATTTTTGTTTTAATTCAAACGGCCGGTACTCATCTATTTGAATTGAACGATCAAAATGTGCAGTACAGCCACAAAAAGACAGCCCATTGGTTTAGTCTAGTCATGAGGTATTGTTTGCATTTGAAACCATAGAAAAAATAAAAAGAGGGTAGGTACCATCTAAGACATGTAATAATGTAGATCAAGACAGCTAATAACTTAAGCTGGTTAAGAAGGTCAAAGCTAAGCTTTTTCTTTTCTTCGGAATAGCCCATGACACCGTGGGCCCAGAAACTGTTATTTGGAATTTTTCTCATGTTTCGACTGTTCGAGCTGTATACCAGGGAAGGGTTAATGATGAAGCTGATCTATTGACAGGAAGAAAGCATACAGTGGGTGCTCCAATGTGCAGGATTAGGCTTTTTATACTTGAAAATTTCATATTCTGAGAATATTTCGAACATTTTTCAACTTGGGGGCATTTTTTTTTTTTTTTGATTTTGAGAGAGAAAAGTTGGTCAATGAAATTTTAATTTTTATTGATCAAGAAACCCATATTGTTTTTTTAAATTTATATGGAGAGTAGAGAAAGTTTATCTTGCTAACTAGTTGTATAAGGGAAAAAGCTGTCAATACTTAAATGAGACAAAAATACCCCTTTTAAAAAAACATAGATAAATGCATTTACTTAGATAAATCTTTCCTAAGAAATATTTTTCTGAATAAATATACTTATCTAAATAAATAACTTACCAAAAACAAACGAGACCTTGGTAGCCCTCATACTATTACGAGTATTATGGTACCTAGTTTATTTGAGACAACTGATTGAACATCTTTTCCAACTGAACCACAGATATTTTAGATTGTAGGGGATCTTCTTGACCAGAAAAAAAACTATGGTTTTTAACAATCTTCACTTTTTGACCATTTAAAAATGAGTATTCAATCATGTAGTTGGTAATTTGGTCACATCCAAAATGAATATTGTTATTGTATGAATTACAAATGATTTATAAAATTACAGTTCTGTATTAATTAATATACATACAATGTTAAAAGAGTGTTACAAGTTTAAATTTTTAATGGAAAAATCAAACACTTAAAAATAGTTTGAGATTTTATCTCCAAATACATTTTTATTTACTTCCCTTCAATATTTCTTTAACCAAAACCAGCCTTATCTAATTTATTTCTTTGTTTATCTTGTATATAAAATGTGATTTTGAGATCCAACTATCTCCCACAAGTTAATTTTCAACTCATACATTGCTTGCAAATTCAGGAATCATCTTACAGCACGTAACTGTAAATTATAAATTATCCCCCGCACCCAGCTGTTAAGAACTAACTACCCCGCTGACGCTGACGAATAAAATATATATTAAAGTTGCTGTTTGGATTTGGGAATACAAAAAAAAACCGTGTGGTTCATCTTTCATCCTTCCAATGGATGTGTATATATTAATAAATAAAATGAGTAGGGGGTTGAGCTAGTCAGTATATTTCGTCACCGAAACTGTAATCTTATTATATAAATCAAAACTATTCTGATTTCTTAACATGTTTGATACAAGGGCGCCTACGACTGAAATTATATTAATTAGATTGGATAAGAAACCTCTGAAACTGATGCAAATTCCGCGTCACATTGACCAAAGCTTGAAGAAAAATGAAAACCACAGTCGACATATATGGCTGAAACCACGGCGAAGGACGTACGAACGTACAACAACAAGGGATGCACCTTGTCAAGGCCAAGGAGCTGGTCTATAAAAAACCTCCCACGTAAACATTTTCAAGCACCAACAATCCTCTCAACTCATAACCAGAGAATAGCTAGCCTCGCAATCCTTAACCCACCAATGGCTACTCAGTCTCAAGCATCATCAGCCCTTCTTCTCTCCCTCCTGCTGCTCTCCGTAGCGGCAAGGTCCCTGGCCGCTGGCAAAGGCGGCATTGCCGTCTACTGGGGCCAAAGCGGAAAGGAGGGAACGCTGAAGCAGACTTGTGCTACGGGCAAGTACGCATACGTGAACCTCGCTTTCCTCAACAAGTTCGGCAATGGCCAGAAGCCGGAGCTCAACCTCGCCGGCCACTGCAACCCAGCCACTGGCGGCTGCGTCGGCCTTACTGAAGACATCAAGTATTGCCAAAGCAAAGGCATTAAGGTGCTGCTTTCCATTGGAGGTGGCATCGGCACCTACACTCTAAAATCCGCTCAGGATGCCAAAAACGTCGCCGACTACCTCTGGAACAACTTCCTAGGCGGCCGCTCGTCGACACGCCCACTGGGTCCAGCAGCGCTGGACGGCATAGACTTCGACATCGAGAGAGGCAGCACTCTGTACTACTATGAGCTGGCCAGGTACCTCTCGGTCTACAGTAAGCCAAACAAGAAGGTGTACCTGGCCGCGGCTCCGCAGTGCCCATTCCCAGATAGGTATCTCGGCCGTGCCCTCAACTCCGGGCTGTTCGATTATGTTTGGATCCAATTCTATAACAATGCCCCTTGCCAATACACCACAGGGAATGTTTCAAAGCTATTGAGTTCTTGGACCAAATGGACGTCGTCAATCCATGCCACTAAGTTCTTCTTGGGACTACCTGCCTCTCCCCAAGCAGCTGGAAGTGGTTATATCCCCACAAATGTGCTCATCCATCAAATCCTGCCCAAAATCAAGGCTTCTCCCAAGTATGGCGGTGTCATGCTGTGGAATAAATACTTAGATGACAAGAACGGATACAGTAACACTATTAAGGCTTACGTTTAAATTGGGAATAGTAATTTGCTCATGATCAGCTGAATAAATCCGAATATGTATTGCTCATGTAATAAATAAACAACTTCAATTATCAGGGTTGTTAACTTAGAAATAAATTTCACTTTATTAATTGTCATGTAACAATTAACAAATATGTGTGGGATAATCACTCTCTCTCTCTCTCTCTCTCTCTCTCTCTCTGCTGTCTATATGCAGAGCTAACTACAACTGACCTAGCTTCTTTCTACTGGTTAGGAATTTCAGGAAGAACTAGCAAGACAGTCAGTCACAGTCACCGTATTCTTAGTCTCACCTTTAAGAATAGAGCCTCCCAACAAATTTATTTTCAACACCGAATCGTCAACACACAAAAAGGAAAAAAATTCGGTCAGATAATCCATCTTCAATATGTTTTCATTTAATAAGTTTTAAAGTAAACAATTCAGCATTTTAGTATATTGCTAAAACCTCCACGGAAAGTTATGACCGTTTAATTTGTCCCTCAAATTTGGTAATTGAAATCAAACTCCCCTAAATTTTTTGGACGCAGTTGCAAGTAGACCCCTTATGTTAGAATCCTCTAACAAAAAAAAATAAAAATGTCCAAAATACCCATACAATTACAGTGGAAGCTAGTTTTAAAAAAAATACAAATTTTATAAACAACAAAAAAAATAAATAGAGAAAGTGAAGTTGCAGATTAACCTTTGATTGATTGATATGAAGGATTAGAAAATGATTGAATTTTTAGAAAAGAAATTGAAGGGCTTGGGCTAGTGACTCATATGAGGAGAAAAGTTGGAAAATAAACATTTTGGTCAAAGTAATTACATGGGTATTTTTGACAATTCCGTACCTATTTTTAGAGAATTCCAACAAAGGGGGTCTACTTGCAACTATGTCAAAAAGTTTTGGGGAGATGATTGCAATTATCATACTTTAGGGAAGGTTTCAGCAAGGATCAAAAAACTTCAGGAAAAGTTTCAGCAATTTATCCTTTTATATATACAAGTTCATGTCTAATATATTAAATGTACGAGTTCAATTATGCATTCAATTGCTGCACCGTTAATTAAATTTATATCTTAACCTATCATGTAAAAGATGCCTTAGTTTTTATTGGTTCATATTGCAGAATGTACTTTCATGTTTAATAAAGTATGCTTTTTATGTTTAATAGTCTTTGCCTCCACCCTCTCTCTCTCTCTCATGGCAAATCTCAATGTAGATCCCCCCATGGAGAAGCCTTCGTTTGTCTCGATTCTCTTGAAACTCTCTCCTCTTGCAAAGTGATAGTTGCAGTTTCTTATTGTGATCACTGCAACCCTAAAGTGGATCATGCATGGTCGACTTCTCTAGAGGAATTGGAAGTGCTTATATGCAAATCGTTTTCCCTAAGGAATGAAATATGGGGCACAACATTGGATTCTAAGCATATTTTGATTCATTTTGCGGAAGAGAGTGACTATTTAATTTAAAACAATGTCTATGAGAAGCTTTCAAAGGTACAATCTTTTATATTACTTGTTCAATTATTTAAATGGGTCACAATTTCAATCAAAGTTGGGAATCTTCCATTGTTTTGTAGGGGTGGATTTTAGCTGAGCCGAGCCGAATAGTGTGAGGCTCGAGCTAGAACATGGAGCTTGAGTTCGGTTAAAGTCAAAAAGTTATAAACTCAAATTCGGCTCGCAAGTCTCATGAACCGAACTTTATTAGGCTCAAGCTCGGTTCATTTATTAATCAAGTCTGTAAATTGAGCTCGAACTCAACTCGAAACTTGGTTAAAATTGAGATGAACTAAGCTTTTCATGAACCGAGCTCAAGTAGTTCATGAAGAGCTCATCTCATGGCCACCCCTATTATTCTGTATTACTTTTCCATATCTAGCTATTAATTTTTGTGGAAGGTATACTTAGATATCGATTGCTCAGGAAGTCAGACTAGTTTTGAAGTTCGATCAATCCACTATAACACTATCAAAAATTATGTAGAGCACCTTATTCTAAAGTCTACTACAAAATTGGCTATACTACGAGGGAGTGTAGGAAAAACAAAGAGAAAAGGCTAAGGTTCCTTGGGTTGAATTGTTGCAATGCTGCAAATTGGGTCAGATACGCTCAGGTCTCAAAGCAACAAGTGACTAAATCTGAGGATGACACAAATTGTATTTGACAAAATGCTCACCTGATGCATAAAAAGGAGTTGGAAGATCAAGCAAAGGAAAATCATGAAAAACAAAGTAACATAAGAACGCAAGAGGTGATGAAAGAACCACATGAAGGTAAGAGTACCCAACCAAATGTTTTTCTATAGCCCAAGAAAGCTCAATGGAAAAAACATCGTTACAGGAGGCATCCTAAAAATGCATTGGTGAAAGGCCGAAATTTCCTTGGCCTATTGCAAATCAATGGTGTTTGGATGATATAGATATTGGAATCAATGAAAACTTGCAACAACTTTTTAATACATCTTGTCGATATAGAGCTCGATCAACTGCTCAAGGTGTTCCTAAAGCAAGAGATGAAATGAAATCTGGTCGTGTAGCTACTTAGAAGAAATGTGAGTACGTCGGTGGGAACCTGATCAAAGGGGAGAATGATTCAAATTAAGAATGGGTGAGGGTGATAATGAAAAACAATAGGAAGAAAAAGAATTCTAAGAAGGTCTAGGTAGGGGTGGGCATTGTTCGGTTAGAATTGAGAAACTGAACTAAATGTTTCGGTTTTAATTTCTTTGGTTCGGTTATTTTGGTTTTCAATTTTTTTGGTTAATTCGATTTTATAAAAGTTTGGTTTTGGTTTTAGTTTTTAGGATTAGAAATTCGGTTAACCAAAAAGACTCTATTAATTAAACTTTATTATATATAATTTGATATAATATATATATATATATATATTATAATATATTATTTCACCAATATATAATGTGTATTAGTAATATCAATGAAATTTGATTTTAAATGAAACCAAACTTAAAATTTTCTTTTTGGTTCAGTTTTATGTTTTAAAAGTTTGGTTTATTCGATTCAGTTTTTAACCAAACAAATCAAATGCTCATCCCTAGGTCCAAGCGACAACAACCAAATGTTATTTCGTAGATTCTTTAGAATAAAATAAAGTTTATGTCACCATTGGTATTCTTCCTAAGTATTTGTTTTTTTTTTTTTGTCTTTTTTGGATTTTTTATCGAGCTTTGACTCCTAATTTTTTTTGAGGGTAAGTCTCACACCCTCTCCCCTCCCGCCCTCATTTTTTATCCTGAATAAACCTTTTTTTTTCTTAAAAAATAAAGGTTAGGTACACCATATACATACTATATATCCACAATGTTGTTATGTTCATGAACTATACTCAAATATACATATATATATATATATATATATATATATATATATATATATATATATAGTTAAAGTTTATTAACTTTTCCCTATTTTTCGAAGTCCAAATTACTTGCATATTATATACTTTTTTCTCAATAGTTTGGTTTGAAACTTTTTCAATTTAAATTATTTTCTTTTAAAAAATATTAATAGGCATATTACATGGAAACTTATAACCCTGGTCCATATCCCTTTGTTGAGATTCATTTACATCTACTACACTTGTCTATTACAATGAATTCTGAGGCTCGTAAGTATTAGTATTTTGGTAGTTAAATGGCCAATCTAAGGTGGTGTTTGGAATCAACGTCATTTTTTTGAGAAAACAGCACCATGTAGGCACTACATCAGAAATAGTGGTGTTTCAAAAAATGACCTCCTATTTGGTACCATTTTTCCATAAAAAAAGATTGCTTCAACACACCTTGGAAATCGGGAAAGTGTGATCTGAAGTAATGCCAAATTTGATATTTTCTCAGAAACACAGCCCATTGTTGCTAGCGGTGCAATGATGTGGCATCATCTTGGATGTTGGATAATATGACCAATGCTAAAAACGATTCTACAGCACTAGTACCAAACAAAACCAATGTTGTTTTTCCAAAAAACAGCCTATGTGGTAGCACCACGTCCAAACAAAAAATAATCACCATTTTTATGAGAAAACGGTATTGTGATCCCAGCACCAATGCCAAACACCTACTAAATTGATAGAATGGGATAGCTTTTACACTGAATGATGATCCCCGCCCCATAAAGGGCAAATTTTCCCCTCTAATCAAACCATCTATCTCATGTTTCTAAGAAAGATCAACTGGAATAAAAAATCAAGACATGCTACATTTGGCTACATGAAAGAAAATAAAAAACTTATGTCCAAACATTACTAGTAATGCCCAAGTCAAATGGTAAAGGAAAAGGAGGGAAGAGGTGAAGGGGAAACCATTTGATAATGTTGGGATTCACATTTGAATAGTGTATGAATAAAGAGAGTCCAACATTGATCTTGTTGACTACGGGTGCAAGTCAAACAAATTGCCCTGGGCTTAAGAATAACCCAGGCCGAACCCTAAGAATTGGACCTGAAAGATGAACGTGGGTTGGGCCCAAGGTCAAGCCCAAATTGTTCATTCGATGCCTAACCCCCAACAAAATTTAAATCATTTAGGTTGGTTTGGGCCCGGGTCACTTTAACGTCACTATTGACCAACTTGATAGTGGTCTCCCCCTGCACCCCTTGATAGTGGAGGTGCTAAATCACTTTAACGTCACTATTGACCAACTTCATCCCAACGTCATTCGAAACATGGTTGGGACTATATCTTTGTGTTACGAGTACTGTCTCCCTTTAGATTTTGATATTTTTGCATCTAACCTCTGTATAAAGAATGTTGCTCCTGGGATTCCTCCGGAGAGGCGTTTTTATTACCTCTCCCCCCGTTGGAGGGGCGCTGTCCAGGACCCCGGGACCGAACTGGACCCTGAGACTCAGAAAACGATGTTGTCCTGGGCGTTGGTAGGCTTCCATTGCTCAGACTACTTAGCCGAGGAGAAACTCATGCAGGCAGGCTTGAGCCCGGGTAGGTCGATCTTTTAGGTCGCGTAGTGCCTTGCGAGTTGTGTACACATGCATTGTCTATTATCGGACTAATACCTTGTGGTCTTGTGGCAGCCATCATGTCTAGTGCTTATTCACGCCGCCTTCTCTCGAGCAGCTAGAGACGCCAAGCGAAGAGGACGTGCCCTGACCGAACCCCGCCTTCAGGGAGCATTGAGTTCAGGTCTGCCGAATCGGTCCTTCCCTCTCCTTCGCCCGAAGTTCCGATGCCCCCCCCCCTGAGGAGACTAGTGGGGCTAACCCTGGGGGGAGCGAACTCCCTCAGTCGGGGGAGGCATCCTACAACCCCTTCAGCCCCGTCCTTACCCCCAATTCCCAGTGGGGAACTAGGAAGGGGTGAATGACTATCTGGTGGCCCGTTGGAGGAGCCGGAAAGCGGTTACAAATGAGGAAATCGCTCAGTGGGGGAACATGGAGCTCGGGGATTTATCCGTGTTCGCCTCTGCTCACTGTATGGTGGTAAGTGACCTTTTCTCTTCTCTTGTTTTACCCCTTTTCCGCTGTCTTCTGATCTTTCTTTCTTGCCGACAGGTGAATTCTATCATTCATGCCATGGCTCTCCAGACGCACATCCATCGCGTCAACGCTCTCGACCAGTGCACCACCAACCAGAGGCTCCAAGGCGAGCTCGACCGGGTCCGGGGCGAGCTCCAGCACACCCGCAAGGGGAGCAAGTCTCAGGAACTGCTTGTCCATGACTAGGAAGCTCAAATCGCTCGGATTACTGAAGAGAGCGCACGCTACAGGGAGGAGTCATCGAGGATGGCCGGGGAGAGGGAGCTTTTCTGGCAGCAGGTGTGGGACTTGGAGTCCACTCTTCTGAACTAGACCCGAAACTTCGATTAGATGGTGGAGGCTGAGCGAGAGAAAGCGGTCTGAGATTTTAAAGACTCCCAGGAATTTCATGACCTCCAGGCGGAGTATGGTTCGGGTTCATACCGCTCGGGGTTTAAGCTTTGTCGGTGGCTGGTTCGAAAGAATTTTTTCGGGCTCAACCTCAACGGCATTACTATGAAGGGTCTGTCTCCTGAGACAGCGGACCCGGCGGATGAAGAGGAGTCCGATTCTCCAGAGGAAGAGGAGGTGGATTCTTGAGGTGGTGTTTCTCTGGGCTTCTGTGGCTTTCGTGTGCCATAAACCCGGTCTTTCACAAGTTTTTCAATTGGGCGGTTGTGCCCTATGGTGATGGAACCTTGCCCGAGCTTGTTTAGCTTGGTTATTGTACTTGTCATTCATTTTTCATCATTTTTTTTGAATGAATGAAAGTTTCTTCCTTCTGAGTATGAAGGATTTTACTTTTACTAAAACAATCTCATCACTTGAACTGTTGAAGTTGCATACCTGAAGTAGGGCTCTTAGGTAGGCATTATTCCGATTTGTCACGTTTAAGGCCCGCGTGCTATATCACGGAGTGATTGCAACGTATGCCCATACTAAGTGTCGGTTGGATTTTTCTCAGTTTGACCAATGTATTGGGACAAACTATGTTTCGCGGGGTTTATACCCAAACTACTTACGCTTTTAACTTTTTCATGCCTTTGCCATTGTCATTTCACATCGAAGTCTTTGTCAGCTTAGTGTTCTGGCCCTTAGGCTTTGGGAGGGACCGTAGTCCGCTCTTGGATTTTTCCTAGGCCGAAGTGGCAACTGGGGTCTTCTTGTGTTGAGGTCATGTTAGCTCAGTATTCTGGCCCTTAGGCTTTGGGAGGGACCATAGTCCACTCCTGGATTTCTCTCAGGCCGAAGTGGCAACTGGGGTCTTCTTGTGCTGAGGTCATGTTAGCTCGGTATTCTAGCCCTTAGGCTTTGGGAGGGACCGTAGTCCACTCCTGGATTTTTATAGGTAATATTGCCTCAGGTTGACAATATTCCATGCCCGAGGTACTTGTTTCCCTTCGAGGGTTTCGAGTTCATATGTTCCTTCCCCGAGCACTCGTTTCACTCGGTAAGGACCTTCCCAGTTGGACCCGAACTTGCCAGCACCGGACTCAGGCACCATAACTTTTCGAAGGGCCAAGTTGCCAACACGAAGGTTTCGCCTCTTGACCCTAGTGTTATAGTACTGAGCTACTCTCTACTGGTAGGCTGTGGTCCTAATGTATGCAAGGTCCCTCACCTCGTCGAGTAGGTCGAGGTTGGTGCGTAGCTCATCTTCGTTTGTCTGATCACTATATGCTTCCAGGCGTAACGCAGGTACTTTGATCTCTACGGGAATCGCCGCTTCAGTACCATAGGTGAGATTGAAGGGTGTTTCTCCCGTGGTGGTCTTCTCTGTGGTTCGGTAGGCCCATAAGACACTGGGTAGTTCATCCGCCCACAATCCTTTAGCTCGGTCCAGCCGTGCTTTTAGTCCGTGGAGGATGGCTCTGTTTGTGACTTCTGCCTGACCGTTTGCTTGAGGGTGCGTGACTGAAGTGAAGTTCTGTTGGATCCCCATGTCTCTACACCAATCTTGAAATTTGATGTGTTAGAACTGTTTGCATTGTCAGAAATCAATACCCGAGGTAGTCCGAAACGGCATACGATGCTCTTCCAAAAGAAGTTTTGGACATTTCGGGCTATGATCGTTACGAGGGGCTCGACTTCTTCCCACTTGGTAAAATAGTCCACCGCCACTACTAAGAACTTTCTTCCTCCCGTTTCTGGCGGAAATGGCCCGAGTAGGTCGATGCCCCACTGTGTGAAGGGCTACGGGCTGGTGAGATACTTGAGGTCGGCAGCGGGTTGGTGGTGAATGTTGGCATGTCTCCGACATTTGTCGCATTTTCTAACGAGTTCAATGGCGTCTGCCTTCATTGTTGGCCAATAATACCCTTGCCGAAGCACTTTCTAGGCAAGGGCCCTGCCACCCAAGTGTCCGCCACATAGACCCTTATGGATGCCGTGGAGTATGAGTTCGGCTTCGGTAGGTTACAAGCAACGCAGATAAGGGAGCGTGTAAGATCTCCAGACAGCCGTTCATCTATCACGACGTATTTGGTTGCCTGGCGCTGCACCCTTTTGGCTGCATTGTGATCTGTAGGGAGGTTCCCGTACAGCAAGAAGGTTGCGAGCGGGTCGACCCAGCTCAGCTCTGCTTGAACGACGGGAGCGACCTCCTCTACCCCCCTAAGAATGCTAGGCCGAGACAGGTCCTCTATGTACACGATTCTCATGGTGATGTCGCTAGTGCTGGCTAACTTGGACAGGGCGTCGGCCTGAACATTCTCCGACCTAGGGATCTGTCTGATGAAGTGTGACTGGAAGTTGAGAAGGACCTCTCTGATTTTGGCTAAGTAGGTGATCATGGTTGGCTCGCGAGCTTCGTACTCGCTGATGACTTGGTTGACCACAAGCTGGGAGTCGCTGTAGATAACCATGTGCTTGGCTTTTACTTCTCTGGCTAGGGTTAGTCCAGCTATCAACGCTTCGTATTCCGCTTCATTGTTGGATGCCTCAAACTCGAAGCGTAGCGCGTACTCCAGTTTTATGCCGCTTGGGCCATGCAGCACTATTCTGGTACCGCTGCCCTGTTGGTTCGAGGAGCCATCTACGTGAAGGATCCAGGGCTCCTCATCTCAGCTCGCGGTTGGCCAAGCTAGGAGAGGTGCCACACTGGCTACTACTACACGATCTGGGAGCTCCGGGCTCACCCGAGGGGAGAACCTCATGCTCGACCGGACTGGGAACTTCGAAGCTGAATGTGCATTCGGCTATGAAATCTGCCAAGACTTGGGCCTTAATGGCAGTTCGCGGCTTGTACTGGAGGTCGTATTCGCTGAGATCAATGGCCCACCTCGTCAACCGGCCAGAGACCTCGTGCTTAAGCAAGACTTGTCTCGAAGGTTTGTCGGTAAGGACGATAATAGTATGAGCTTGGAAGTACGGGCGGAGCTTCTGAGCTACAATTATCAATGCATATGCTAGTTTCTCCATCTTTGGGTATCTCGTTTCTGCTCCTTGCAATACCTTACTAACATAATAGATGGGTCGTTGGACCCGATCTACTTCCTTTATTAGTACCAAACTGACCACTTCGTCGCCCGTCGAGAGGTACAGTTCTAAAATGTCACCCTCCTCGGGCCGGGTTAAGGTCGGCACACTAGAGAGGTAATTCTTGAGCTCGTCAAGCATGAGTTGACAGTCCTGGGTCCACTCGAACCCTTTGCTCTTGATTGCCTTAAAGAATGGCAGACAGCGGTCCGCCGATTTGGACATGAAGCGGGCCAGGGCGGCTATGCGGCCATTCAGCCTCTGAACCTCCTTCAACTTGCGGGGTGGTCTCATGTCTAAGATGGCCTTAACCTTATCCGGGTTGGCTTCAATACCGCGCCGGTTAACGATGTATCCCAGGAATTTACCTGAGGTCACACCGAACACACACTTGTTTGGATTTAATCCCATGTTAAACTTACGCAAGATTTAAAAAACAGAATGCAAGTCTTCTATTAATTCATATGAGAATTGGGTTTTGACGACCATGTCGTCTACATAGCATTCTACTTTTTTGCTTATTAACGACGCAAACAAATTATTTACAAGTCTCTGAAAGGTTGCCCCTGCATTTTTCAACCCGAAGGGCATAACCTTGTAATAGTAGAGGCTGAATTCTGTGATGAAGGCAGTTTTTTCTTCGTCTACCGGGTCCATCTTGATCTGGTTATAGCCGCAATAGGCGTCCAAGAAACTGAGCAATTCATGCCCTGAGGTCGTGTCCACCAAACGGTCGATTCAGGGGAGCGGGAAGCAATATTTTGGGCAAGCCCGGTTCAAGTAGTTGTAGTCGACGCATATGCGCCACTTGTCATTGGCCTTCTTTACCAGGACGGGGTTGGCTATCCAGCTTGGGTATTGGACTTCTCTTATGAAGTCCGCCGCGAGGAGCTTCTCGACTTCCTCGTCGACCGCTTTCCACCGTTCCGGGGCTAGGTTGCGTTTCTTCTGTCTAACGAGCCTAACTATAGGATCAATGTTCAGCTTGTGAGTTATGAGTCCGAGGTCTATATCGGGCATTTCTGCCGTGGACCATGTAAAAATATCTAAAATTTGAAGTAAAAAACTTACCAATTCGGATCGTAGGGGCTCCTGGACAGAAGCGCCGACCTGGAGCGTCCGAGCTAGGTCTGTTGTTGAGGTCGGGACCACGACTGTTTCCTCCGTGGGCACAACTCACTCTTCGCCTTGTTCCGTGGGTCGTTCCAATTCGAGGTCATCGACCACCTTGGTTTTTCCCTTTAGGGCGGCAACGTAGCACTTGCGGGACTCGAGCTGGTCGCCCCGCGCTACTCTCACGCCGAAATCTGTTGGGAATTTCATAGCCAAGTGGTAAGTGGAGACCACCGCCCGTAGGACATGGGTGATCAGTCGACCTATTATGGCATTGAAGGGAGAGGGGGTCACTACCACCAAGAAGTTGTGTTCGAATCTGACCACACAAGGCCACGTGCCGATCTCTACAGGTACTGTTATCTTCCCAAGGGGGCGAACTTCCTCTCCGCTGAAGCCCACTAAAGGGGTGTCCGTAGGCATCAAATCACTTCTTTGCAATTGAATCTGGTCGAACGTAGCTTTAAAGAGAATGTCGGCCGAGCTGCCTGAGTCCACGAGTACACACCTGACCTCAAAGTCGTTGATCCTTAGCTTTATGATGAGTGCATCATCATGGGGGTAGTGGACCCCTCGTGCATCGTCTTCCGTGAAGAAAATGGGGTCTCCCGTCTTCGGCCGCTTTGGGAGGTTCTGCTCTTCCCGGGCGGCCTCACCAACTGACGTCCGAGCTTTTGCTGAGGTGCAACCCGCAACGATCGAACCTCCGAAGGCTGCCACTACGGTTGTTCGGCCGGCCTACTGCTGGATTCCGGAGTGTCTTTGTCGTGCTCCCCTTGCCGACCTGCTCTACTATTATTATTATTATTATTATTGTTATTATTATTATTTTGTACAAAGTTTCTCAAATATCCGCGACGGATGAGCTCCTCTATCTCGTTGCGGAGGTTCTTACAGCTTTCGGTGCTGTGACCGTGGTCTTTGTGAAAATTGCAATACAAACTCTTATTTCTTTCATTGGGGTTCCCCTTCAGACGGGGTGGCCACTTCACGTACGGGGCGTCCTTGATTGCCATCAGGATTTCGGCCCGCTTCGCGTTCAATGGGGTGTAATCAGCTCGGTCTGGTGCAGGAGCTCGTAACAATTGACCCGACTTCGCACTCCGAACTGTTTCCTTTCTTCGGGTGTCTGTTTGGCTGGATTGCTCTTCTCTTTTTCTTTTTCCTGGTGCGCCCTCCTCCTTCTGGTTGATCTTTTCTTCAGTGGCTATGAATTTATCCACAAGTTTTAGAAAATCGGTTATGGTTGCGGGTTGGTTGACGACCATGTACCACTTGAACTCCTTATGCTTCACGCCTTCTTGGCCGCTGCTAGGCGTACAACGGGATCCAGGCGCGGTATCTGCATACAAGCATCGTTGAACCGCTTGATAACTCCTGATGGACTCTCCCTCCCTTTGTGCTATGTTAAAGATGCTTTCTTCTGTTCGCGGGCACCGCTTGCTAGTGACAAAGTGCGATGTGAAGGCTTGTGCGAACTGCGCCCAACTTCTGATTGACCCGGGTGCCAAATTCCAGTACCACGTGCGGGCTGCTCCCCTAAAAGTAGTGGAGAAGGCCACGCACATGCACGACTCGCTGGCTCGCACTAGGTGCATCTGTGACTGAAAGGCGTCTACATGATCATTCGGGTCGAACGACCCGTGATACTTATCAAGAGGAGGGAGTTTGAAATCCTTGGGCATCGGGACTGCCAAAAGTTTGGGAGACAGGGAGGACGGAACTGAAAGAAGGGGAGCTTTGGCTTCAACCGAGAGTACCTCTTCTTTGCCCATGAGCTCGGGCAAATCGCAGGTGACAGACCAGTGAGCTCGGCGTTGGTGCTTCTGCTTCCTGACGGGCTCGACATTTGTGCTGCTCACTTCCGTGCTATCCAGGACTGTTCGCACTGGGGGTAGCTCGGTCCGCTGGTGATGGCTGCGGACAGAAGGAGCCCGCCTAGAGTCTGCTGCTAGGATTTCAAACCGGTTCTCTAGGACTGGGGTTCCAAGCTTCGACTGTCGGGGCGACGTAGACCTGCCCGGCCGGGGTCCTCCCTACCTGTCCGCCCGCAACAAGATCGGGCTAGCTGGTCTCTCCCGTCTACCGTGGGGGGAGGCCTGGTTTTTTGGGAGGTTTTGGGGGGCCTCTCCTCGGCCGGAGTGCTCGTTCTGGTTGCAGGATTTGGCTTGCTGCGAAGGTAGGCATTGCGGCGACAACTGAGGCTGCTGGAGCTGAGGTTGGGGTAGCTGGGGGAACTGCTGCTGGTATTGGTACTGGGAGACCTGATGCAGTACGTGTTGTTGGTAGAGTTGAAGTTGTTGGAACTGTTGCATTTGAGCTTGCATGGCCCTCATGCACTGCACCAGGTCCTCCAACTGGTTCGGGCCGGTCGCTGGGGGCACAACCGAAGGTTCAGTGAAGGTTGTCCCGACTGTAGCAGGAAGTGGGGTGATGACAGGTGCCACTGTGAGAGGCACACTTAAGCTGGGAATTCCGTCCGCTGAGAGGGGGACGATGAACTGTCCGATGCAGACAGTAGGAAGCTGGGACTGTTCCCTGGAGCTATCCATCTCCGTGCTTCGTCCTACGTTTCTAGAGAAGGCCATGAGCGTTGGACTGTTTAAAGAAAGAAGAAAGGACTGAAAAAGCTTAAAGAGAAAGGCCTTTTGAAGCGTTTCCCACAGACGGCGCCAAATGATGTAGCGCAATCCGAGCACTCTTAGCTGACTGCTGACTGGCTCCTTGCTGGCAACGGGCGAGACCTGAGAAGATGAAAGGAAGGATTCCTGGGGGTTTTCCCGGTGGGAATACTTCCATGCTTAAGTTAGTACTGTGTAGGGGAAATGAAAGGAAAAACGAGGGCTAAGAGTGTAGGTCGCGCAGTGTTCCTATACTCAATAGATTTTTTAGTCTATTTTTTCAGAAGAAGTTTCTCCTCTGCACTGAGGGCTTTTATAGGGGCACTCCTTGGGGGATTGGGCGTAACCGCCACCGGATCTCCTGCCGCTGCCGTTATCTGCCAGGGCTGCGCAGGTGGCCGTTGGGGGTGTACTCCTTACCTGGGCGAGTGACACGTCTCCAAGGTGACAGGCACGCCTCCACCTACTGAGAAACGTGGGCGCAGACTACCGAAAGGACAGGGACTACGCCGTCAGTGGATGATATGGCGTAGTCTGGCTGGTACGGCCTGTCAGATAGAAGCTTCCTACGGAATGCTCGTGCGATCCATTCGCGAGTTACTTTGTAGCAAGTTAGGAATGTTTCAGGAGTGCCATTGGTAAACTATTCTTCGGGACTTCTTGTCCGCTTGGGAGTTCGGCCGAGTTGGTTTTCTTAGTTTGCGAGTTGAAGTTGCCTTGGAATATTCCTTTGGGGGTAGCTCGGGGAACCGGGAGCTCGCGTCGTGGCGAGTTGCATTAGGGGCCTGTTTACTTACCTATACCGGACCACGATACTGAGCTGTTGCTTACGTTGGGTCAGCGGCCACGTGTCACTGTTTCGCAGATCGGGTCAAATCACCCTTCATCGGATTCCATTTCGATCCCTCTCATTAGCCTAAAACACCCATAACCCAGATCCCCTCGATCTAAATACATCTTAGCCAATCAGACACTATAGTTGATTCCTAAATACACCAAAACACCTACCCATAAAGTTTCAATCCAAGATTCTTCCGTTTACCCTTCCATCAAATCAAAATTCCATTTTGGATTCCCTTTTTGACCCAAATTTCTACGATCTTGACCCCCTTGAACTAATCAGACATTACCACCAGGTCCTAGATGCCCTAAAATACCCACATGTAAAATTTCAGCCCAAAATACCTTTATTCACCTTTACGTCGCACCAAGGTTCCATTTTGAGGCCTTATATCGATTGAATTGAACCATTTTCCAGATTTTACTGGATCCTATTCCGGTTGGGCCAATCTAACCTTGGCTAATATGACCTCCAAGTAACTCAGAATGCCCAAAAACCCCATCCTACCAAATTTTAACCCAAAATACCCCTGTTTGGCAACTTGTCCAAAAAGATTTCGTTTGAGTCAATCCCATTGGCCCATACACATACACATGAAACCCCTCTTTGTGACCAAAAACCCATCCCAGCCCTCCGTTTTCCAATTCAAAATCCCCTTCGTCCATCATGAACCCCCGATTTGACCCCATTGACCCAATTTGACCCAACTTTCCCATATTTTGTAAAATTACAAAAATATCCGTTAGAACCCTAAAATTACGAAATTGCCACCACACCCTACAATTTTTTTAACAAACCTAATTTTCATCCGAAAGGGGATTTACTGTTCAAAACTGTTCATATTCTTCCCGAAGCGGTGAATCCAACGGCAGCGAACGTCTCTCTTTCGCTAACACGGCAAATCATCTTCTTCCTCACAACACCGAACTTGCGGCGGCAACCCTTTCAACCTCCGACGAGCAAAGCCCCTTGGCGGAAACAAAAACCGAGAGGACTCTCGCAGCAGTGACATCTCCGGCATCCCTTCATTTATCTTAGTGATTTCTCATTGCCCGGTGTCATCTTCACATAATCTAGCTCTTTCTCTTGCTCTATTCATTGTTTTTTGGCATCCTACAATAAATGACGACTCCCCTGTTTTCCTGACTCCTCTTCTGGTTGAGTAGAACCAGTGGTAGCCATTATTCAAGTTGTTCTATCTTCCCTCGGTTTCGAGTAGAATTTTTGCATTGAAGATCGTCTTTCTCCTTCTCCTCTTTCCCTCGGTTGCATACTTCTAATACTGTTGAGAGCAAACAATCGGAAAGCACAAAGAGGTTAGGATCCCCTGTTGCAGCATTCAGTTTCAGGCCGACATACGACTCACGTGAGTCTCATTCTAACCTGTAATTCTCCCTCTTAATTTTCGATTATATTTCCTCCATCTGGCTGTCGGTTATTGGGGATGGCAGTGAAGTTTCGCCGAGCCCCACTCTATGGGTTTTTGATCAACGCCGGAGTCGGAAGTGACCTTGGTGTATGAATGCCAGAGACGGTAGGGGGATTACCACATAACGCATTTTAGAGAGAAAACCGATAGCTTCTAATGCATTTTTTATTAAGTATCGTTGTTCCAGTTAGTGTTGCTGATAACATGACTACTGATTTTATTGAGAAGCTAGTGAATTCAAGTTTTTCATGTATTTTTGTTTATTTGTTTCATTGTAACAGTCATAGCATCTGTTGTCTTAGAAATTTAGCCGAGCGTGAGATTTGCTTCATTAGTTAAATTCTAGGTGCGACCTGATCAATCGTAGTTCTTCGTGTTTGCTTCAACCTGTTGAATGGGTGTGTCCAAAAAGTAGTAGCTTACTGATTTATTTCACTGGATTGAGATGTGAGATTTCTGGGCTGGTTGATTAATTATTTTGGTGAAGGAGAACAGTGACAGAAAATAGGTAGCAAGACAGGAATAATCCCTCATGTGCTGAATCAGACTGAAGGGGGTGATCGGCTCGAGAAAACAAATTAATCAATTCAGAAAATGAAATAAAAATAAAAAACAAAAATAAAGAGAAAACAAAATAATAAACAAACTGTGAAAGGTGAAAGAGGTTGGCTGGTTTAAAAGATCCTGTTGTATTTAGGTGGTAGAGGGGAGAATAAATAATAATAATAATAATAATAATAATAATAATAATAATAATAATAATAATAATAATAATAATAATAAAGTAACAAAAATGAAAAAATAAAAAAGTAATGAATTTGGAGATAAAAAGAATTATGGAAACAATAAAATCAATAGTGCCTCATAAGAAGATTATAATAAATAATTGGTAAAAATAAATAAAAAAAAGAGAAATAATAAAAAATAATATTAATAAATAAAAATAACAGTAAATAAAAAATTAATAAGAATAATAAAGAAAAAATGATAAAAGGCATAATAAAATGTATAAAATGAAATGAAATAGAAATAATATTGATTCTCTCGTATTGTTTTGCTCATGGTTTGTTTACCCTTTCTTTATTTTTTATTCTTTTAGTTAATTAAATGTTTTATACTTGTGATTGTGCTTGTTTGGGACCCATTTGGGTCCCACCTATTGGACCCGGGAGAAGGGTGCCTAACCCCTTTCCTCTCACATCCAAGTCTTACTTGGACTAGTGTAGTCAATGCCTTGGGTTTTAGAGTCACTAATTAATTAAAATGTTTTCTGATATAAGTCCATTTCCTAATCTGATGGATGGTGATTCTATTTCGAGCCCAATTGAACCATTTTCCCGACGTTCACATTAGGGCTATCAACAAGTTAATGTATGCAAAGAGGTAGCCAAGTAGAGGGCACAAGAGTTTAATCGGCACTTGTTCATATTCTTTTTTCAAAAGAAAGAATAATAGCTACTTTATTTATCACTTATAATAAACACAAGTTGAACCTTTTTTCTTTGTCATACACTCTTCAACAGTTCAACTAGACCCTTGTGAGTAGGAATATTGAGGGTAACTTCAAGCTGAAATGGCTGTTACATAGCTGGTGACATAGCGAAGATGGATTAAGAGTTTGGTGGAAGAAAGGTTTCTAGCTTGGCATTTAGAATGTAAAATTATTAATCCATTGTAGCAAATTTTTGCCTTGTAGAAGTGACTCTAGATGACAGTCAAATTTTTACCTCTTAGAAACCCTAATTTATATTTTTTATTTATTTTAAATTTTTAATATATTAAAAACAGAATCGAAGGATGTTTGAAACATCTGTTACTTCCACTCGCTGACATGACACTCTAATTTGATGTATAAAAAGCTCTAAAGGGAAGATTGTGCAGGAGATCCGGACTTAGACATAAATATTGTTCAGTCCGAATGATTTTCGGCTCGATTAATTGCCAATTGAGTCAGGGGCGTTCATAAAAAAATTGAAAAGTTGAAAGTCAAACTGAATTGAGAAAACTGAACCAAAAATACGATTAATTGATTGATACATATATTTTTATATATATTATTATACATACATATTGTAAATATAAAAAATAAAGAATTAATCAATCAAAAATCGAAACTAGCCAATATTATGAGTATCACCAAATTAATTTAATTTATAGTAAAATCCAACCAAATTCAAACATACAAGATTTTGAATTGAGCCTAATCAGATGGACCCCAAACTCAAAACTTATAGAAATATAATTTTAATTTACAATTTTTTGGTAGACATATCAATGGAGATTGGAAGAGTACAAATAGAAATATCTGCATTGCATACAAAATTTGAAAATTTGTATACATAATTGTATTGCACTTTTCTCAAATTAACTTTTAATATATAAATATATACAGTGCAAATTAAAATATGTATTTATGTTCTTCCAAACTGAAAAGTCTTAAATCGGTGTTAATATATGAAGGTTGGAAAAAATTTTGGGATTCTAACCGAAAAGGGCAACTTAATATCAATAAAAATAATATTTTTATATAATAATTAAAATAAGATAGCTTTTGGAAAAAAAAATTTCAAATAAGGGCATTGGGTAGTATTGCTTGTCTTCCTCATTCGAACGTAACTTTCACCAGAAACGAGCTTTTGCAAAGAGACCGAAAATCGAAGACGGAAAGTTCATAGTAACCAGCTTCTAGAATTCAGCTACCGACTTCTTTCTCTTGGAGAAAATTGCTGCAGAACATAAAGGTTGAAGATGGAAAGAAAAAACATGAGGAAGTACTCTACCGTATGCCTCCAGAGGCAGCGACCGCTGGAACTAAATATACGGCTGAAATCGGCCGATATGTTGGCAGCCATGCAAGAGAGAGCGTTCCGGCAGGCCAAAGCACTTATTGATGCCGCCTCAAACAGCTCACAGCCTAACCCCACCCACTCGCGAGAAGGGTTCCTCTACTTTTCAATCAACAAGTTTTGCTTTCTTCTCTTCAAAACGGAAGTTCAACGAGTCACTGAGCCTCGTCCTCTGTGAGTCTGTGACCTCCAAAAATAAATAAGCGAATCTCTTGATATTACCGGAGATGCTGATCAGTCTTACCGGAGATGACAAGTTTTGCTTTCTTATCTAATGTCCTTCAAGCTAAGATTTAGCTGATAATATCAAGAGACACCCAGATTTACCAGAGACGCTGACAAGTTTTGCTTTCTTATTTATTTATTTAATTTTCTTCTTGACAGTTGATGGCGTTCTGGCCTTCTAGCTAATTTGTCTTCGTATTACCACAGTCCGTACCTGCTAGAAAAAGGGTGGACTGAATCTGAAGTGAAGTGGCTGAACCTGAAACTGAACGAGTTACCACCGTTTTCTTCAATGGCTAAAATAGTTATATGCAAAAAGAATCATTCTGTTTTCCACTCATTTTTCCGGTTTAGTTTAATGGTCGCAGAAAATAATCATTTTTCCGGCAGCTCGTTGCAATACAGAGAGGAGGAAGACGTTCGCATGAATACAGAGAAGGAAACAGTAGCCAATGCCCTTATTTGAAAATTTTTCAATAAATATCTTATTTTAGTTATTATATAAAAAATATTATTTTTATTGATATTAGGGGCAAAAATCGGCTAAAAATCCAATTTTTTTTTTTTCCAAGCTGTGACGTAGAATGATGGACAACTTAATCGGTGCTTGGAAAGACAAGCCAAGATAAGAATATAAACAAAAACTGTTGATTCGTTTCTGTAATTGACCGATGTTCCTTCCGGACTTTTTCCTCCAGTACTATGGTCGTCTCGTCGAGTATCGAGTTTCTTAAAGCGAAGAAGCAAGGCATCCGTCTTCTTTCTTTATAAAAATGAGACGACTCCCTTGACTTCGCCAACCACTCCCTTAGATCAAATCAATGGCGCCTAAAGCATCATCATCATCTCTGTTCTTAACTCTCTTAGTTCTCGCTCTGGTTGCAAGGTCGAGTGCCGGTGGAATAGCCATCTACTGGGGCCAGAACGGGAACGAGGGGACCTTAACAGAAACGTGTGCGACTGGTAGGTATGCATACGTAAACATAGCTTTCCTCAACAAATTTGGAAACGGCCAGACACCGGAGATCAACCTCGCCGGTCATTGCAACCCATTCACCGGGGGTTGCAAAAGAGTCAGCAATGGCATAAGAAACTGCCAGAGCCAAGGCATCAAGGTGATGCTCTCCTTAGGCGGTGGCATCGGAAGCTACTCACTCTCCTCGTCGGACGACGCCAGGCAGGTAGCAGAGTACCTGTGGAATAACTTCCTAGGGGGTCAATCGGCTTCCCGCCCTCTCGGTGATGCAGTCTTGGACGGCATAGATTTCGACATCGAGGGAGGAAAGACTGAACACTGGGACGATCTAGCTAGGTACCTGTCTGAGTACAGCGATAGAGGGAGGAAGGTATATCTGACAGCTGCTCCTCAGTGCCCTTTTCCCGATAGGTATCTCAACGGTGCTCTGAATACCGGGCTGTTTGATTATGTCTGGATTCAATTCTATAACAATCGGCCTTGCCAGTACAGCTCCGGTAACACCGACAGCCTAAAGAGGTCTTGGAACCGGTGGACTTCAAGCATCCCGGCGAAGAAGATCTTCATAGGATTGCCGGCGTCCCCTCGGGCGGCCGGGAGTGGTTTCATCCCTGCGAATGTGTTAACCTCTGAAATCCTTCCAGTGATTAAGGGATCTCCCAAGTATGGAGGTGTCATGCTTTGGTCCAAGTATTTCGATGATCAAACTGGGTACAGTTCCTCCATTAAAGGTAGCGTATGACGGTCTGAGTTAAAAGAAAACGTATGAATGAGTCCGCACTCCTCACCACATGGCTCTAGCAATAAGCGTAGCTTAATCAAATAAATGCCTTGTTCTTAAAATACTAAAAATATTTGGATGAATTTGGATCTCCCAAACTTCTTTCTCTTTGTTTTCTCTCATATATTTTGATCTCAACGGGCAAATATTTTCCTTCACTTTTTAAATAAATGCTAATGCATTTATAATTGTTAAATTAAATTACGGTGATTCACTTTATTTCAAGGGTAAATTACTTAATCATCTCTTATTTTTCAACTTTACTTAGAAGTTAGAACCTCTCTTCAGGTTTCAAAGAAATCTCAATTGCTTCCCTTTCGTTAGTTTAGGCAACAGAAAACATTCACGTAATGTTTTAAAATTTGTAAAATCCCATTTTTGTCCATATAAACCATCATTGGAAGTGAAGGTTTATTAAGTTACCCCAAAAAGGTTTGAGTGGGTTTCAATTAGGGGTGATAGGCCCGGGCCCAGCCCAGGCCCAAGCCAGGCTTATGGGCTTTTCAGGCCTAATGAGTAATGAGTTTGGGTATATGACATTTAATAATAAAAAATTTATTTTTTCAAAATTTTAAATTAAATAAAATGTAATGCATATAAAGAAAGGCATAGGCCTCATTTAATTATTAGAGTTGGTTTAACTTGGCTTATCTATCCTTTTATAAATGAATGCAAGACTAAATAATTGAGCAATGTGTGATATGGAACAATACTAAATATTTGAGAAATTTCCCAATTAGTACTTTGTACTTTGGGCCTATTGTCACTTTGGTCCCTAAATTTTAAAATGTGATAATTCAGTACCTTAACTTTTAAAATGTGTCAATCTTGTACTTGTCGTTAATCAATCGTTAAGTGGCATTTGAAAAGACACAAATGCCCTTTGAGTGTCATCTAATTCTCTTTATCAATCATATTCCAAATATTGACAAAAAATGAACAGTCCTAAATTCTTGCCTCTTCTATTCAAGGAAGTTGGGGCCACATCTCGGTAGGCAATCTGTTGACCCAAACTTTCTTGAATAGAAGAGGCAAAGATTTGGAATTGTAGATTTTTTATCGATGTTTAGATGGTTGATAATGAAAATTAGATGGCACTCAAAGGGCATTTGTGTCTTTCTAAATGCCACTTAATAGCTGGTTAACAAGTCAGTTAATGATAGGTATTGGATTGGCACGTTTTGAAAGTTTGGTATTGAATTGTTGCATTTTAAAGTTTGGGGACCAAAGTGGCACTAGGCCCAAAGTACAAGGTATTAATTGGGAATTTTCCCTATATAATAAGTGTTACCAATGAGTGTTTTTCCAATCCCACATTGCTTAAGCAATGAAAATGAAGGCCTTGCCGAGGGGTATAATTCACATACTTGAGTTATCTCAAGTGTTCACACATGTATTGGCATGTGTCAACTTATTATTATTTATTTATTATTTATAGTTAGAACTTAAATTTTTTATATTTTATATAAAATAATAAATATTTAGTACAAAATAAAATATATTTGTATTTATATAGCATATATAATATAATATTATATATGTATATATACATATGCACGTATATATATATATATATATATATATATATATATATATATATATATATATGAAAAATACATATTATATTATATTATCGCTGAGCTTGAAGTGTTGGACCCAAGCTCGGCCCAAAATTTTTCGGGCTTGATGTGTGCTTAGGCCAAGCTAGGCTTGCACACAAAAACCGGCTTGGGCCTATGCCCGGAAATTTGCAAGCAAGGCCGGGCCAAGTCAAGAATGATCACCCTTCACTCCTAGTTTAATGTCGTCGAGTGAAACAACGGAGATGTTGGGGATGATTATTTAAGAGATTCAATTGGCCTAATTTCAAAGGTACCCTGTTTGGCGCTTCAACAAACTATCTATAGTCATTAAAGAATTCTAGAGTTCCATAAGTTGCATCTCTAGCAAGTAAATCCAGTGTTTTCAAGTCGTCGTTGACCCAGCCAGTTGAACCATTCGAACTACCACCCAATCAATATTTCAGGTCTAATTTGAGTAAAACCCAGTCTGATCCAGATGGTTAGACCATTGGCCTGGACGACCCGGTGATTGGGTCATGGATTGCATATTAACTATGTATACAAACTTCGGGAGGCCACAACTTTGTATTTTGATGTTTGATTGATGTTTTTTATTTTCATTTTGAGTAACTTTTCGAGATCTATGCGTCCCAAAGTGCTATAGGCACCTTGCCCCACTATTTTTGCGAAAAAAATCCTTTTTTGACATTGAATTGTAATTTTTAATATTTTTATAAATAAAAAATAAAAAATAATTAAATCAAAAACATAAATTAAATATAAAATAATACATATATATGTATAGACACACACACACACACACACACATATATATATATATATATATATATATATATATATATATATATATAGCTGACATGGCATGGTTTGAACCGTTTGACCCATCCGGTCGAACCAGTGGCCCATGACCTGGAGGCAAAAACAGTTCGGCCTCCAGGTCGGTTTTTAGAACACTGAAGAAACCCATATGGAATCAACCCTCTCAACTAGTTCTACACCAATAGATTTCTCAAGAGTGTCATTCCCAAGAAGTTTTCTTCTTAAGAACCTCACTAACAAGGAAAACATTGGTTATATTGGGTTTATATATTAGGTTGTAATCTCTCTTTTTTTTTTTTGATAAGTCAATAGGGGCTACACAAGACGGGGGAAGTTGTTCATGTTCAGACTTGAGTCAAAGAGTGTTTAATCTCTACATGAATTCTTTGGTTCAAGAGAGAAAAAGAAGAAAGGGTGTATAAGGGTTAATGGTTGATTTGGGTTTCATACGTTAAGATACTGTAGAATTTTCTCTCACATGGAGAATAACGGTATCATCTATTTCATCCATATAGGAGGTTAGGGAAAACCACGTAAATCCTTTGTGTTATTAGATTTCATTTGTTTTATTGCTATTGGATTCTCTTGATTGTTTGTTTCAAATACTATGTGGTTTAATATATGAATCGATGGTTGTTTGTAAACCCAATTAAGTGGCATCGGAGCTTCTATATTTGTGTGTACAAACTACAAAGTGTCTGAGAATTTCTTAAGAGAAAAATGGCAACAAAAAGTATAATATCTTAATCCCAAATTGAAAGTTTTAATGGCAAAGGAAATTTTACCTTATATTAGAGAAGGGTGAAGAACATTCTGGTTCAACAAAGTTTGGTTAAACCATTGCAGAGAAAGAATGATGTAAGAGCACATATATGCATAACATGATAGCTAACCACTAATGGATCGGACCGGAAAAACCGGGAATCAGTCAGGTGATTGATTCCATTTTATCACAGAATCGTTATTTCTCCAAAAAAAATCATTGATTTGGTCAACAAATCACTGACCCGGGTGTTCAAACCATTCGATCGAACCATTCAACCGTTTATCTGATTTTTATTTTTTTTAATTTTTAATTTTTTTTGTTAAAACGGGCCATTCATTCGATTTGAACGATTGGACTATACGATCTGGGATTCGGACCCTGATCGAACCATTCAATCTGTTGTCCGATTCGATTTTAAAAACCTTTATTCTAAATTACAGTATGTGAAACACATGTGCTAATGACCAAAAGTAGTCAGCGTGCCAAAAAGATATGCATAAGGTTGGAAAAAGTGTGCCACATTGTACCATCCCACACATGATAGTCCTCACAACAAGCCAACTTGACATAACAAATTAATACATATTGTTAACAAATATTTTAACAATACGATTGGTGTTAACCTTCTAAGTGAAGAAACAGAACAAATACAAGGCAAATTTTGGGTTGTTGCAGATTCCTTCATTGAGATAGATAAAATTTCACTTAATTCTCTGGGCTGTTGTGGATCCCTTCTAGCGTACACTATATATATATAAAAGAAACATAGTCTCCTCTTGTGCAAAGTGAGAGTTTCTCTTTTATGCTTCAACTTTCTGGAATTTTCCATATATTCAACATAGGTTAACTTGGTTTTAATTCTATATTAGTTACATTTTATTGTTACCAATTATATCCATCCTTTATACAATAATTTTACATTTTTAATTAGTTTTATTGGCCTTGACATTAGGATTTTATTGGAAATGTTCCTTGGAATCTTAACTACCCAACAACTTATTTCATTAACATAATTTTCCTTACAACTGTTTGATAGAATTTTCGGATTAAGGCTTAGTTTGGAAGGAGTACAAATACAAAATATAAGGTTTTGCACTCTACATATTTGTATTTGTATTCCTTCTAAATGGAGCCTAAGGAGAAGTTTTGCAATGGAAAAGTGGATCAGTTCGGTTAAAAAAAAGTGAATGTTCACATAGTTTACTTATAAATTCATCAGTTAAAAGACATTGATTTAATTAAGGGTCATTTACTAAAGCAATCCCTATTATAGTTTCACATATTTTACTAAAACCTACCATATAATTTGTGTTTTATTAAAATACCACTATAGCTTGCAACCACTTTAGTTAATTGAGCTTCTATTGGAAGCAGAAAATAACAGTTTTAGCCTTAACATTAGTTTGAACAAATTTAACAAAAATAAAATAAAAATAAAAATTCCATTCTAGCCCTCGGTAAAACATGGACAAGCTCTCTTACCACATCAATAAAAAGATGAAGAGATGTCACAGTTAGGTTATAATTCTAATTAATGATGAAATTCAATTGTTTTATGTGAAGGAGAAAATAACCCTGATTGATGTATATTCTTCATATTAAGCTAGGGTGTACTTTATTTACAATTCAAATCTATTATTGTTAAAGAAAATATGGAACTCAAGAAATGGCACCTACTTGGAACATGAAGCCTAAATCAAATGCGCTTAACATCTTCTTCAACTAAGTCGATTGTAGGGAAAAGGGTTTTTCTTTTTTTTTTTTTAAAGCTTGACAAAAAGTGCAAGGGGTACATTTAGAATAAATAATCATGGGTTCAAGCCCTTAAACATGCTCCACTTAGTTTAGGTGATCACATGTGTTGGCCCTATTTATTTTGATAATAACAAACTCATTGAGAATACTATTAAGTGTGCAGTAATTCTTTATTAAGCCTTTTTTTTGTGCTAAATGAGAATTAAATCTAGAATGCTATAAAAGATGAAGTGGAAGTTCTATTAAGGTGGTGGTCTTTGCTTCAATGAATGTCTACACCATCATCATCATCAACTCTCCAATTGAGGAATCTCCCAGCAAATCGAGCATCAAGTCTACTGGAAAACTCAATGTTTTGGAGCTACTTAAAGATGATCTACTAAAACTACTCAACAAGGAGAAGATTACATCAAGCTATACTTAATTGTATTTATTTATTTTAAATCTTGATGTAATAAGCTGTATGATGCACTCCAGAGATGCTCTACAAAACTGAACTTAATAAATCAACCTTAGAAACCATAAACTTTAATGGGTTTGGTTCCTAGGCTTTCCTAAGCTTAAACAAGAGACAAAAATTAGGAAATTATCTATTGAAAGCCAATGAAAATGCTTCTAAACCTCTAGACATAATTCTCTAAGGTGTCTATGTATTAAGCTATGTGTCAAGCAAATTTGCCCAAGCTGTGAAGAGTAATTGACTACCAAGAAAGATGTTCGATTAACTATGAAAGGTGAGGCATACATTGATAGGTTTGTGAAAAAGTATTTGACTACCCTAGAGATGTATTGACTAGCTATAACAACTGATGCAGACAAAATGTCATATCTAAGAGCATTTGTTGGTTATCCAAGAAAGTATAGTTGACTACCCCAAATAAATTGAGTTCAAAGCTTACTAGTTAACTAATAAGGAGGAACCAATTGACCAAGAGATAAAAAGGATTCCGCTCTCCATAATGTGGTCAACTAACAAATTAAATAGTTGATTACTTCAAAGAAAATTAACCATTTGAAGTCTCCAATACTACTACTATCTTTGGAAACCTTCTATTATATTGTGGGAAATTTAAATCATTACCAAAAAGAATAAAATCCTTATAATGGCTAGAAAATGGTCACTTACTCTTAAATCCTCTATAAATAGTGGAGTTCAACTTGATTCAAAGAAAATGAAGAAAGAGCAAGAAATTTGAACGAAGGCTTGTGCAAAATACCCTGTGCATTCATTGCACATATTGTATGTAGTTGCTTTTCAGAGAAAGATCTTTGTATAGTTTTAGAGGTGAACTTATTTGAAAAGTCATTGAGCTTATATTGCCTCACCCATTTATTGGGATCTTCTTTTCTGAGCTGAGTTGGGCATCTATTGAGAACTTTAGCAACTGAGTTTAGTTTGATCTTATATTGTATAATTCTGCTTATTGAGGGGTTGCTTTTACTTGTGAACTTGCCCTAGTGCTAAAGAAGAAAAGATTAATTGAGCAAGTATATCATTAAGGTCTTATTGGCACCTCTGTTAACCCCAACTACAAGCTATTATAGGCACCTAGAAGTCTTGTTGGTTTTAAGTTGGGATGGCACCTGTGGAGTCCAATCAGTTTCAAGTATTATAGGCATCTGTGAAGTCCTACTAGTTGTTAAGGCTTAGCTAGTGCACGAGAAGTCTATCAGTTACTCGAAATCCTTAGTAGTGGTCTAAGGTAGAGGAAATAGGTACGTAGGGTTAGTCGAACCTCTATAAAAATCTGGTGTGCCTTGTGTGTTTATTTTTCTTTCATTCAAATTTTGTAGTTTGTTTTTTATTTGCAACGTTCTCACATTACTACATTAACTTGAATCCTTGAGATCTTGTAGATCTTATTTATATTTTGTCTTCTTTTATTATATCTACAAGATACAAGTTATCTTAGTGCAGTTATTTGAGCTACTAACATAGCTAACATTATTAACTACACTAACCCTCTCTAGTTTAGCAATTTTGGGGCTTTATTGTTTATTATATCTTCCCACTGTTAACCATTGCTCTAATTGCTTTATATTTACTACATTATTGTTTTTTATCTTTATTGTTCATTTATTATTCAACAATATTTACACTTTTTTAGTTAGACTTGTCCTCGAGATTCCAATAGTAGTTGATCACTACTTGAATCTCAAGTTGATTGTAGTTGGATAGCTAGTTCATCTCTTAGCTATCTTCTTATAGTAGGTCCTTCTCCCTACTACTAATTGTGGTTGTTCCTCTCTCTTCCTTAATTAAGGCACACACCACCAGGGCAACTGCCATTTGAATTTATTGTTCATTTATATTTTGTGGCTTATATAAAACTACTAACTTAGCAGAAAGTTGCAGTTCTTAACTATTATATATATCTTTCAGCTGCCATCAACTTGTTAGCAGTCTTTATTATTATTGTTCTTACTTGTTAACTATTAACCCTTACAGCTCCTGCTACTATATTATTTGTTTGTTTTGTACATGTAGGTTTTTAGTTCAGAAGTTAAGGTTTATTTAAGAGTAAGTTCTTGATTCACTGTTCAACCAAACTAACTAAGCCTAATCATTTGTTGCATGTTGATTTTTATTGTCAAGAAGGCTCGGCTTCAATTTGACGAGAAGGGTTTTGAACTTAACTCGCTTGTTAAGGATCTAAGAATTCATATTTCAATTCAAAGACATTCAATTAAGGGTTTAATTTTTTTTTTTTTGGTCTACCCAGTTCACCGCCTCTTGGGTAAGGCTAGTGGTCCCAACAAGATGACATTTCTGGGTGGCAATACAAATGGTTCCTAACAAAAAAGGTGGATTAAGTGATTTGGTAAAACATAAACTATAAATTAGGTTTTAATAAATATGTGAAACTATAGGGAATACTTTTGTGAATGACCATTTAACTGTGTTTATAAGGAAAATTACTTAAACATCTCTATGTTTTTTGACAAATACTTAAACATCCCTTACTTTGACCTCTGTAAAACTAAAAACCTTCCTTCCCTTTTCAAACAAATTATATGCAAATGCCCCCCTTCTTTAATTAGTACGCTGATTCTAATTAATGGTGAAGGTTTGAGTTTAACTCCAACTTAGCCTTTATTATTCACTCAACGAAGTGAACAATGAAGCCCACTTACATAAAGCGAATCACCTTTTGGGGTAATAAATAAATCTTGACCGTCCAAATAAGTTTCGTCATGGACTAATCTGCTAGAAAACTCATCAGAGGAGATTTTAGTAGGTGTTTCGCATCGGTGTTGGAAACACAACACGTTTTCTTATAAAAATGGTTCTGGGTATTTGTAAGCATGTTTTATACTTATTTTTGTTTAAGAATGATACTGCCACATAGGCTGTTTTTCAGGAAAATAGCATTGGTTTTGTTTAATACCAGTGCTGTAAAACCATTTTCAGTATTGATCTATATTATTCAACGTCCAAAATGATGTTACATCATTATACTACTGGCAGCAATGACTGAAAAAATATTAAATTTTTCGTTTTTTCATAATACACTTTTTCCATTTCTAAGGTGTGGTCTGAAACAATACTTTTTTTTTGGAAAAACGGACCAAACAAGAGGCCATAAGCTGATGTGACTTACGTGATGCTGTTTTCTTAGAAAACGGCATCTATGCCAAACACCCACTTAAATAACTTTCCTTCGTCAAAGTTAGGTGAGGTGTTTTGTTCGTGATTCTCACTGAACTGGATCCGAACCCAATGAGTAAACCAATTTCAACTCAATAAAGTAATTTTTCATGGTCGCTTCTACTTCTGCTACCATTAAAAAAGTGTTGAAGCAGAGATAAGAAAATCTGTAATCTCTAATAAAATTGCTCCATAATGTCACTCTCCGGTATCAAACAGGAGATAAAGGCAGGTAGCTCTTGTCCTTGAATTAATGGAGAGGACAGATGTTGCATTTCATGGAACATGTCAGAAAGAGACATGTTTTCATCTCCTGAATGATACCAAAGAGTCTAAGGTAAAAGTTTACAACCATTTTGAAAGCACCAAGGCATCAACAAGGATATTGAAGATCGAAGTTAATCCACAATGCTATATCCATTTAACCGATTTTTGTTGGAACTTAGCTTTCATTTTACACGTACGTCCATATACAATGTAAGAGTGCATGCGACAACAGATCTAATTAATATACTACCAAGTTTGTTAACACATCTTCTCATTAAAATAGTAGCGCATGGATCTTTCACTTCTCGGCGTCGGCCATTAATTACCGTGCTAGCTACATCACATAGACGTCTGTGACTGTCTAAGTTTAACCAACCAAAGCTGCCGTCCCAACTGTTAATTATTGTTGTCAAGATTAGACGTTAATTAACAGCCGGCCGGCAACAGAAGCTCTCAGTCTCAGACAACAATTCATCCATCGGAGATAGTAATGGTAAACTCACAACAACTCGATCAAAACTGGATAGATGGGGTAGCTAATTAATGGGTTAATCGTGCTAGCCGGAAGGATCAGGACGGGGGATCTGATGGGTACCCACCCACACTTGGGACCAGTACAGTGTTGATGATATAGGTGTCTCGGCGTGGCAGCCTTAGGTCGCCGTCCCTTGTTAGGTGAATGATTCAAGCAAGAAGTAGGATGGAAGCAAACTATCTAAACTTTTGATACTTAAAACAAAAGATTGCTTAAAAGTTTGGTACACTCCTTTCAATCTCTATATATGAGAACGAGATTGGGTATGGAAAAAATAAAGACTTGTGTTTTGCTGCATTATTCTCTCTCTCTCTCTCTCTCTCTCTCTCTCTCTCTCTCTCTCTCTATAATTAAGAGTGCGCCAATAGCAAATTAATGGGAGTTATGAAGGTTGTCTCAGTTCTCGTCTTCCTCTTCCTCTGTGTCACTGGGTGCAGCTCCGCCCCGCCTGGCCGGAGGATGAGAGGTCGCCAACCATGTAAGCAGTTGGTGCTGTACTTCCATGATATAATTTACAATGGGAAGAACGCCAAGAACGCCACTTCAGCCATAGTAGGGGCGCCAGCGTGGGAGAATAAGACGATTTTGGCAGGACAGAACCATTTCGGAGACTTGGTTATATTCGACGACCCCATCACCTTGGACAACAATCTTCATTCACAGCCTGTCGGTCGTGCACAAGGGTTCTACCTCTATGACAAGAAGGAAATCTTCACTGCTTGGCTGGCCTTCTCCTTTGTTCTCAACACTACAGACTACAAGGGGACCCTAAATTTTGCAGGAGCTGACCCGCTAATGAACAAGACCAGAGACATTTCGGTTATTGGTGGCACCGGAGACTTCTTCATGGCGAGGGGGATAGCCACCGTGATGACGGATGCCTTCGAGGGAGAGGTGTATTTCCGTCTCCGGGTCGATGTCAAGTTGTACGAGTGTTGGTAGTAAGTTTGCATCGGCAGGTGGGGACGATGGAGACGTTTGTTTTTTAGTATCTTGATTGATTAGTTGGTAGTGAAGATTTTTCTGTCGTTTCAGCTTTTGAATCGTCAGAAGTTGTTTCATCTACGTGGACTTTATCTATCTAGTTTAATTTTTTGGACATTTCAAATAACAGATGTATGAGAGAAGCAGTTTGCACTGTAATTTCATTTGTACCACTACAGATGTATGAGAGTGTAAATGATCTGGTTTGCTTTTCATTTTTGTTTGGGGTTTCACTTTACTCTGCTTCAGATTTTACCTAACTTCTTCTGCACTGCAATCATATTAATGAGGTGAAAATTGAAATAAAGATCAATCAGAATTTGCACTCAAACCATTTATACTCTCATACGTTTGCATCAATGTAAATGAAATTGTATCTACAATTACCCTCAAACACAACCTAATCGATTTTGTCTGCATTCTAGCAACACTGATTTTGGTTTGGTCCTGCATAAGTGATGCTCAAAAAAAAAAAAAAAAAGTCCCAACAAACCCTAGTTTTGCTCGTGTCGCTCACCATGAACGCACCTCACGTGTGCAGCACAGCGTAGTATATTGGGAATATCTCCTGTAGTTGGGTAGATTTTACCAATGCACGGCTGGGATGTTCTGTGGGGCGTGTGTAGGGAGTCGATGCAATCACTATTTAATAATTAAAAGGTGGACTCTTTTGAGTAATTTTTTGGATTTCGTCCATATCTCATACCGTTCTCACAGCCCTTTCACCTTGGGGTATCATGGCAGGGGCGGATTTTTATCTAGGCCCGGACCCGGCCTGACCTGCATTGGGAGCCTAGCTTGCAAGCCTAAGATCATCCCTACACGAGCTCAAACTCAGGCCAGGCTTATGGGTTTTTCGGGTCTATGAAATCAAATAATAAAAATTTAATTATTTAATTTTTTTCTTTAAATTAAATTAAATAAAATATAATATATGTAAAAAAAATATGGGATAAGTTGTTCAAGGTAAATTGTGTTTGGTTAAGCTTTGGACCTATGCACAAAAAAGGCATTAGCTTCATGTAACTCTTAGAGTTGGTTTGGCTTGATTTATCTATCCTTTTATAAATGAAGACAAGGCCTTCATTTTCAATCTTGAGCAATGTGGGACTTGAAACAACACTAAATAATATGTGTTACTATTGAGTGTTTTTTGGCTCAAGTGTTGACACATGTATTTACATGTGTCAACTAATCAATATTTATTATTATGTTAAACTTATAATTTTTTATTTCTTATATAAAATAGTAAAATAAAATATACTTGCATATATATAGCATATATAATATAATGTTATAAGATATATTGCTGGCCAGGCTGGGTCCGAGTTGGGCTTGAAGTGTTGGGCCCAAGCCTGGCCCAAAATTTTTCGGGATTGATGCAAGCTCAGGCTGGGTCGGGCTTGCACACAAAAGCCTAGGCCTAGGACTGAAAATTTGTGGGCTGGGCTGTGTTGGGTCAGGCCAAGAATGATCACCCCTAGGTATAATCAAGTTGAATCGATCCAAGGGATTAAGTTGTTCAAGCTGGAGCTTGACTCAAAAATAAAACAGAGAAATATGGATACACCCGATGCGGAATTCTGAATTCCGCCCCCCCCCTAGTAATAGCCCTCTCCCTCCCCTATAAACCACATCTTGCCCATGAATTTGGCATCAATTCATGGTCAAGATGCATTCCCCTTGTACTATGGGGCTATAAAATTCTGATATGGGCTATTGGTCATTCTCCCAAAATAAAAAGCTTGTAATATGACTTAAGCTTGATCAAGCTTCATGTAGTTAGCTGAGGTCGCTTCAAGTTGATACTCGTGAGCTATTCAAGTTGATTATAAATAAATTAGAACTAAAATTATAAATACTATAAATAAAAATATATTATAAAAATCAATTATAAATGTAATTACTAATTATATTATAAACATAAATATATAAAAAATAGTATTTTATTATGAGCGCTCATGAGCCGCTCAAGATGGGTATTGTGAACCTCAAACCTAGCTTAACCAATACCCGACCTGAGTCAAGCTCGACACGAGCTAGATTACTACGACTAGTTCAAGTATTTAGCGGCTGAGCCTGAGTAGCTCACAAGTAGACTTGGCTCGCTTCTGTGCCCCCGTAGGGGCTGTAATTCATTTTTTATTAGGCATAGTACACTGAGCGACCACTCAGTTGGTCATAGTACTTGCAGTTATGCATTAGGAATATTTCGCCATGAATAAAAACATAAAAATACAGGAGATGTCCCTAATGTACAGTACAGTTATATAAAGTGTCCTGAGGTGTGCATGTGGAGGATTTTACGAAGAGAAAATCTGAATTCGACGAAGCCTAGGTTCTCTAATTGGAGACAGGATCTGATTCTCACACAGGGCGCCTCACATGCACATCCTACCATGCATTGGGAACATCTCCTATACTTATAAGTTATTATTCACAGGAGATGTTTCTAATGCACGGTGGATGTGCTTGTGAGGTGCTCATGTGTGGATCAGATCCGTTCCCTCTATTGGGATCCAGATCTGCTCACAGAATGCACATGGGCTTATATTTTGGATCCCACATCACAGTTGCCACCTCACATCTCTGTATAATCTGTATTTGAAAGTTTTAAAAGAAATGCACATGGGCTTATATTTTGGACCCCACATCACAGTTGCCACCACAGTGAAGATGCTTAGGTTGTTTATACTTTGTTGAATTAGCTAGGCATGTTGACGGACTTGGGATTTGCTACCCACGCCTACCCACAACACAGTAAAATTATACATCAACCTTGAATTTGCTACCCACAAGATGTTTCTATATTCCTGTCCGGACATTACAACTGAACAATGAGAAGTTGAGAGCATCTCCCTTCTCATTTGTGTGGAGATATTCTCAATGCACAGTGGTGGTGTTCTGTGGGAACAGTTTGTAGGTAATAGATTCAGTGATCTCCTACTTCAATCCCCTCAATGCCCGGCTCCACCCCAGCCACTCTATTGTCTATTGTTGGGGTGATGGGTCTGTGTGGGGCTGACCATTAACCGAGAAAATTTAGTTGGATTTGACTTAAAACTCTATTGGGCTGGATTGAGTCTTTGAACAAGCAACTTGGGCTAGATTCTAAATGGCCCACCAGGAAGGACTTCAGTTTTAATTGAGTTTTGTATTGGTTGAGTCACATTAAAAGAAGCTACTACAACTACTTTCACCGGAAAGAAGTTATGCTTCACGGAACATAGCTTCTAGGCTTTTTGTGTGGAGATCACCTTACAAAACTAGAAGCTGTTGTGTGAAAGCCCTCCAAGATGGACATCAAAAGAAGTTTCAGTGGAAAGCCTTATTTCTGGCTGAAGGATAGCTATTTTGAGTTTTCCATGTTGTCCAAATGAGGCCCACTCATAAAGCGAGAAGCCACAGCCTGAAAGCCCTTCCAAACAGGAACTAAGCCTTCTCCTAACTTAAACCAGAAAATTTTGGCTGTTTGTCTGGGCAAAGTTTTTAAAACCGATCTGGAGAACAAATTGGTCAGGAATCCGATTCCCGGGTTAAACGGTTCAACTCGTTTTAACAAAAAAAAATGATAAAAACCATTAAATAGTTCAAAAAATTTTGGGTCAGTGGTTTGCTGACCAAATCAACAAATTTTTTTTTTTTTTGCCAAAATCCAATTTTGGCAAAAAATGAAACCGGTCACCCTCCCGGTTTTGAAAACCATGTGTCTAAGTTAAATTTCCTGTGCATGACACGTTAACATAATTGTGGGCTAAAAAGTAATTGCAATAATTGTTCTTAGTGGGGCCAAAGAGTAATTTCCTGTTCATAGTTTTTCTGTTAGAATTGGGCTAAATAGCCTTCCGTGGACATATGTAGGGCCAAACGAACTGTCGGCAGGAGATATAATGACCTGTGAAAGACAAACAGATATGAATGATAAATAAGGAAGGAAATAAATAACGGATAGTGCAGTATGGGTAGTGTATCCGTACCAATTTGGGTTGATACTGATCTTTCATTGTTTCTAAACTATAGGAGGTTGGGTTTTCACATCAATTTGCGTTCAAATCTTACTTCATTAGAAAGAACCAAAAGGGGTTAGAGATTTAAGAGGGATGGAGGAATGTAAGGGAAAAGGTGAGATATTACAAACATCGACTATTGTATAAAGAGAGTTTAAAGAATAATATTTTCAAAAGAATAATGATAGATTTTATTAAAGATAATTAGAATTTAAAAGTTAAGAGGATTTTTATTTTGATTTTTTATACTTTTACTAAAATAATTTAAATATATAAAACATTTAGATGAGAGGAGTGTTGAACCCACTCTTTCCTCTATATAATATAAACTAGTGGTGACCCGTACGGGCTGGTATTTAAAAGTTTATTTTTTAGGGAATAAATGGAATATCATTCATTCACAAATATATATTTCTAATTCTATATAATATAAACTGACGAAGGCAACAACCAAACGCTCATGCTAAGTGTTTTCTTACTGCATTTTATTATTAAATTAAAAGAATCCATGAAACGAGTCTACATTAAATTAAAATAAAACAATCCATGGAGTTGGGTGTTTCCGAAGAAGGTTGCATGAGAGTCCGGCCTATTGGTTCCTAGAACGCGGTGTTCGTCTCAAAGGAGGGATTGCAGGAATGTGGGTTTTTTTTTTTCCTATGGCGACGTCTGATATATTGGTTCTCGCGTCATTGTCCAGATGATGGAGGAATTGAATGTTGGGTTTCTCTCTCTTGGCTTAACCTATCAAAGCCAAAATTCAGAAGGCTGGAGGGAATCAGATTGTTCTTCATCTTTTCATTTGAGTTATAAGCGACTGGAGCACCACTACATTCAGGAGTCTCTTGGTTGAATGGACAAAGGGTAGTCTTGTCCCATTGATCCCCCATGGGATATCCCGAGCCTGAAAATAAAATCTGTTCAAAGACCTCACTTAACTGTTTAAACTTTTAGGTTGAATAGTTCTTGAGATGGTATCAGAGTCACTTTGACCAAGTAGTGTATTGTTCAATTCTCGTCACCCTATTATAATTAATTAAATTTTATCACATCACAAGGTGTGTAATGGGCCTGTATTGTCCGCGTTTCAAGCCCAATGGGCCCTCATGTGAAGGGCCATGTTAAAAAATAAAACTTATTCAAAAACCTCACTTAACAGCTTAAGCTTCTAGATTGAATGTTTCTCTCATATCTCCGAGTTTATCGAACAAGTTGCAACATATCCCAGCCGTGTATTGGAAACATCTAAGCCCAAAACCGTTGCAATCCCTAGGATTGATTCCTTTGGGCCAAGTGTGGAAAAGGTCTAATCGTTTGATGGGTCCCAACAAGATTGATCTAGTACCTTTTTGTTAGCCAACCTCGAGAAATTCCCCTTGAACCCAACATTAATGTCTCATTGATTGAGTTAGCTGCTGACATCGAATGGGATTGAGAAGAAGTTTCTTATCTAAATTCTCCCCACGTTGAGAGTTCGGGTTGTGAACATTCTTAGGTTATGTTTGGTTTGAAGGAAAAGGTAGGGAAACCTATATCCCTTCTTTTCCCTATTTTTTCCTTCAAACTAAACACAGCCTTAGTGCTAGCTTTGATGTTTTTGTTGATAGTTTGGATCATCTCCCAGAGTGTAGGAGGTCCAAAAACATTGCAGATTTTAAGATGTAAGTTGACAATTCGGTAAGTTATTTATCCAGGTAAATGCACTTACCCAAGTCTTTCCCAAGAAAGATTTATTTGGGTAAGTGCATTTACCGATGTTTTTTTATTTTCCATGTAAATAAGGCAATGACCATTTTATCCATAAAAATCCATTATTATAAGGGGCATTTTTGTCCCTTTCAAGTGTTGACAACTTTCCCCCAAAGTGGGAAAGTTATTCACCCACCTAGGAGATAGGTATCATTTACCTGAAAAATAAATTTTCCCTAATCCTCACATAAATCTAAAAAAAGAACATGGGGTTTTTGGTCAATGGGAATCAAAATCCCATTGACAAACTTTCCCCCCTCTCAAAATCCAAAAAATAGAACGCTTCCGTAATAGTAGTTGTCTGTTTCTAGAGTTGCTCGTAACTCGAGGGTGAGGGGCAAAAGAGGCAGAGGAAGGTCCTCACTCCCAATTTAGCTTCTATGGTGGTTTGTCTTTGTGGTTTTGTTCAGTTTTTGGGGTTAAAGTTGCCCTTCTACTTTGTGGTCTGTTATATGGTGGGCCTAGGCTATTTCTTGTTTGGGTTTTTGGTGTTGGCTGTTTTTTTTTTTTTTTTTATGTTATTGAGATAGCTCTTGGCATCTCCTCAAGTATACAACTTGTGTGCTTTTTCCACTTCTTTTAATTAATACCTTTATATTTCTCAAAAAAAAAAGCATTAAATTAATAAAACACTGAAGAGAAAAAACCTAAAGACCCATGGAAAGGAGCAATGGTTTCTTTAAACTTTTATAGAAGAAGAAGAAGATTGGTTCATCCCATGGATTGGATGGGCAAATTTGGGTTTTGACATTAGTTTGTGTCCAAACTAGGGTTCATATTTAGAATTGTCCCCTAACCTAACCCAATCCATTTAAATTAGGCCCCTACTTTATTAGAGAGAGCCAAAAGGGTGGGTGGACAGAGAGAGAGAGATTTAGGCTATGTTTGGTTTAAAGGAAAAGGTAGGGAAAGGAAGGGAAAGACGAGAAAACTTATACAATGTTTGTAAAGGTTTCCCTATCTTTCCCTTCCTTTTCCCTGCATTTTTCTTCAAACCAAACATAGCTTTAAGAATGAAATTATTATAGTAAATATGGATTTTATGAGAGACAATGAAGATCAATGAGGGTTTTAATTTTGAGTTGTTATATTTTTAATGATTTAATTTAAAAATAAATATACATGTGTAAAAGGAGAGGAGGAGGAGGAGGTACATGTGAGCTCTAAAAGGACCCCTCACCTCTATAGATATAGATGCCCGGTAAGTCCTAAACCTAACACAAATTTCTGTATAAGTTCTTTCTCCTATTATTAAGAATAGGGGTGTCAATTCGACTAGATTTGGTCCAATCCGATCTAGTCCAGTGCGAGTCCATTATAAATGGACCAAGTCCAATCCAATCCAATGGATGTTTTGGACCAATTCAATTCAATGTTTGGACCGTCCAATCAGTTCAAATTCATTTTGATTTACATTGATTTCAACCCAAACCCAGTCCATTGATACATATATTCTTATCTTATATCAATGGACCAGATATTGCCTTAATCCAACCCAATCCAATATAAATTTGTTATAGACAAACCAAGTCCAATCCAGTCTAATAAATATTTTGAGTCGAATTGGTCCAATCCAATATATCTTGTTGGTCCGTCCAATCTATCCAAATTGATTTTGGACTAGACGGGGTCCAATCCAAAACCGGTCCATTGTCACCCTTAATTAAGAATGAAACCTGCTTTTAAGATTATGTTATCAAAATCCAAATACATAAATTAATAATTAGATAAAAAATATATAAAAATGAAAGTGAAAGATGAGAGAAAATATATTTTGGCATTTTAAAACACATAAAAACAAAGCAAAATAAAAGAAAAACTGCCTTTTTTTTTTTAAGTGCAAACGAAAAGGCATTTTTAGAAGTAGTTGGGGTTGGGTAGAAATTGAATGCAAAGAGGACCTAAGGGAGCACAAGTTATTATTGGAGCAAAATTTTTGTAAAGATTTTCTTTCACGTCATTTACAGATTAAATGGTTGAGGATGATACGAATATTCATGTATTATATAAATTCTAATGAATAAAAAACATTAATAGGAAGAATTAGAATAGTTAATCAAAAGTTGGGTCCATAGCTCAGTGGTAGAGCATTTGACTGCAGATCAAGAGGTCACCGGTTCGAACCCGGTTGGGCCCTTTAAACTAACATTTTTTGTTTCCCCTGAGCTTCAACATTTTCTTCATTTTTGCACAATGCGTAAAGTAGGTGAAGAAGACGAGACGCTGAAAGAGATTCTGACACTCTCCCGAGAACGTTTTTCAGGTTGCAGTTAGAGACTTCAAGTCCCAAACTTCTGAAGCTTACAATGTGTTTTCTTTGTCCTTTGGTCAAATTAATCCCTCCTCGCTCACGGAGGAAGAAATCAATGGCATCTTCCAGAACTTCCAGTCCCGTATTATCAAGGTTACTCTCGGTTTTCCCTTTTATTTTCTCCAAATATATCTCATGCAATCTTTAGTTTCGTTTTCTTTTTCTTTTGTTTCCTTTAACTGTTTAAGCTCTCAAGAAGACTTCCCTTCAATTAAGCATGGTTTGCTGGGATTTTTTTCCTCTTTTGGTCGGGATGACTTTTTCGTTTTTTTTTTCTTTTTTCTCAACTCAAATTTCTGGTGTAGAATATAGACTTGAAGGAGGATAGAAAAACAAGTATTTAATAGCAGAAGATCAATCTCTTAACAAACATGGTGTAGGTATTGAAGACAATTAATGGTGGCATTGTACGAATATGGACAACCATTAATCAGGGAATTTCCAGCATTTTCAGAAAGCATCCTTGGCTAATGCAGAATGCACTGTAATTTCTTTTAATCCTTTCTGATATTCTTTTTCTTTTCTGTACATTCATTTGGTAGAAATCCATAAACTGCTGCCCCTTCGGCTATAGTGGATGGAAGATGGTTGACGCTTTTACATTAGGGTTGATTGGAAAAAAGAAATTACTGATGTCTCCAAACCATTGTCTAAGAAAAACAGAGCATTTCTGAGGGATGCAAAAGAAAATGTTCTTTATGTTACTCTTATAACAAAGCTGCTTAAAGAACCATGAACATATTCTTATATAATCCTACTATATCTACTAATTTGTCCAACTTCAAGGAAATAGATAGCTCTATTTTGTAATATTGCTCGACTCCTGATTTTTTTTTTTTTTTTTCAAAAGTTGCTAATATCTCTCTTTCCATTGAGGTTATGCAGTATGCACTGAAAAAACAGAGATTTCACAGGGATGCAAAACAAAATGCTCTTTATGTTACTCTTATAACAAAGCTGCTTAGAGAGCCATGAGCATATTCCTATATAATCTACTATATGTACTAATTTATCCAACTTCAAGGAAATAGATAGCTCTATTTTGTAATATTGCTCAACTCCTGATTTTTTTTTTTCAAAAGTTGCTAATATCTCTCTTTCCATTGAGGTACTTACCTTGAGCTTCAGTTGCAGGATATGCAACTTTGAGGGTTTAGTTTTGAAAAATCCTACATACTTCACACAGTGAAGAGTGAACATATGTAGGAGCAAAGTTTTGGTGTCACACTCACGGTTTGCAGATGACATTTTGGTCTTCTTTGATGGGGAGAGTTGAGAAGGTGTAGAAAATTTAGAGCTAGTTGTGAGCCTCTTTGAAAGGATTTCCAATTTGAAAATCAATTGGTCTACGAGTCCAGTGGCTGGTATCAATTTAGAAGAGGGTACGTTGAGAGCTTTGGCTGAAATGTTTTGGTGCTTTTCTGCTCTTCAGAACAGAGAAGCAAATAAGCATTTATTTTGAAACATAACCAAACTTTGGATCTCCGATCATTTGCATCATACCCTTACCACTTCTAGGGGAAGGCCATATGTTGGTCAAAAGAAGCTTAAGAAATGGAAATTTCCATGTAAGTGGTAAGCAGTAGTAGTTTCTCTAGAAGTACCGTGATTGTAGTTTTTTTAAGTAAGCTACACAACCTATGTTTTTGCTGTACTTTTTCCCATTTCTCCGCACGTGGTATCTTATATAATATATGAGCATTGACACCTTGAATGCTTACACAGTTTTTTTCACCATACATGCAATTAAGTGTAGCTGTTGAAGTATCAAAGTCAATTTTCTTGTACCATTCAATAAGAGGCTTAAAATAAGCTTCACCATTAATGTTGTGACAAAAGATCTCTCTGTACATGTGGTTAGCTCATAGCTGGTAACTATTTACAAAAATATTTGAGGGTGTTCCATATCCAGGCTAAGAAAAGCGCAATAAGCCCAAGCTTGTGGAGCTTTATTTCTCAAGTTGGATGATCAAGGCTGGTAAACATTATCACTCAGTGTGGGATCTTTCTGTTGGCTACTAGTTATTTTATTTTATTGTCACAATTTCTATTATGCATGTTATTTCCTAATTTAAAGATAAGCTTCATGTTCCCGTTCCTATGCATTGCTTATTTACATCTTTGAAGTACAATCACTTATAACAAGTGATGAGGTAGCATATATTGCTTGATTCTTAATGTCATTTCACCTGTCGCAGACATCATTAATAAAATTAATGCTATTTTTTCATATGTCAACATTTCAGAATCCTGTTATATTCATCCTGAAAAGGACAAAGTTGTTCTTGAAAGGAATAAGAAAAGGAGGCTGAAGACACCATCCCAAGTTGAGGCCTTAGAGAAATTTTATAATGGTATTGCTGTATTGCTGCTCCTTTTAACATATTTTATGTTCTGACTTGATGTTAAGTTCACTTGAACTCTTATAAGAAATGTCTCTTACCAAAAACTTTATTTTACCCAGAACACAAGTACCCCATAGAGTCGATGAAGTTACAGCTTGCAGAGGAGATAGGATTGTTGGAAAAGCAGGTATCTGGGTGGTTTTGCCATAGAAGGTTGAAGGATAAAAAGCTATCCAAAGATGAAGCATATGCATGTGCAAGGCAAGATCTTTTGGCCTAAGGAGGTGGAAAGCATATCCAAAGATGAAGCATAGTAGCACCAAGCTAGCAAAGGGAATACAAGCATTTTGGTCCTAAGGGGGTGGAAAGTCGAAGGCCTTATGGCCAAGAATATCCAAGTGAAGATATGATTCTCACGAGGGGTCAATAAATTCATACTGGGAATTATAATGCCATGCGAATTCATCTTCAGGAAGTAGCTCAGCTTCACAGGACAGGTTGTTTGCTCAAAGTGAGGATCCCTATGATACGGAACCTTTGAGGTACTCAGCTCAGAATAGCAGCTATTTGTTGATGAAAAGAATAGCAGTCACAACAGTAGAACAGGCGGGCTGAGTCTTGATTCGAAAAGCACCCAAAATGGCATTGTGAAGGGAGCATTTCTTGTACAAACTAGGAATCTATCAATTTGAAACTAAAATGTATTTGTGACTCAAATGTTTTGAATGGAGAATGGATTTTTAAATTTTATTTGTAATTGATGTTTTGATTTTTGTATTTCATTTCAATTTAGATGGATGTAGAGAAACAGGTTATTTGAAGAAAATTAGAAATAAAATTAAAAAAAAAATACAGGTTATATAAAAAATGTATATATAGATTTAGCGGCAATCACGACTGCCGCTAAAGAAGTTTTAGCGGCAACTGAGAAAACTGCCGCTAACACGCAACAGTTTTGACTGCCGTTAAAAGTCATTTTTCTTGTAGTGGCAACACTTGCTGCAGATTTTTCACCTCTACGAGTCATTGCAGGAGCACTAGCTGGTTATGTTATTGTGACTCTTGTATCCTCTGTAACATAAAATTTCACCTACTGCGCACTAAGTGTTAACCAGCTAACTAGCTTTCTGGATGCATCATCAAGTAGACATGGACCTTGTTTTAGGTTGTCATTTTGAGCTTTATTTGCTAGGAGTTTTCTTATCGGACAAGGTAAGCTTAACTAGTAGCAAAGCACATTGTCCATACCTAACCAGTGTTATGAAAGTTGGGCTGGACCAGAAATGACAGTTGAGCTACTTGGACCATTTGCATCCATCAGCTGGGCTGTTCAGATTTAACTCCTGGGTCGCCAGACTGTTTTGTCTTGGATAAATTTTACCTATTTTATAGAATACTTCTGGTTCACTATGCATTTTATTACTTCCTATATTTCCTGTTTTACTTGTTACACTCGTCTGTCAGTCAAATTGTTGAAGCATGATCCAAGTGATTCAGCATCTGGTGTTGGTCTGAAAATTACTTTCTTCTTCTTTCATATATATATATATATATATAACATTTGTTCTTGAGCTCCCAATTGTACTTCTTACCTCTCTTTTTATTTCAGTACTTTAATTAAACAATTCCCGTTTTTCACTTCAGTGCCTGAAGCCAACAAAGTTCCAGGCCAGGCCTGGCTCGTAATGTATAATATCCATAGTATTTGCATATGATAATATCTTATATATACTTATTATATATAATAGATAAATTATACTTAATATTTTCATATGAAGTGTCGATACATGTTAACACACGAGTCATTTCAAATATGAGAGTCGTCTTCATAGAGTCATAGACAATGCATTGAGCAATGTGGGACTTGGAACAACACTCAATATTGCTTTTGGTTTTTTTTTAATGGTTACATTTAACATTGCTTGGGAAAGAGAATGAAGGTTTTAACTTCAAACATAAAAGGATAGGCAACTTGGGCTATTGGGTTAGTGATAATACCCCCCTAAACTTTCATTTACAATAAAGATCCCCCTCTACTGTGGGGTTAATGATTATCCCCACTGTACTTTCGCTTTGCGACAAATGCCCCTCTCTGTTGGAGTTTCATCAGTTGACTTTGAAAAAGATTCTCATTAAGTTGTTTAAAATTTTTAAATTCCCAAATTACCCTTTTCTTATTTATTTGAACAATTTATGATTCAATAATTTTTTTAAATATAATATTGAACTCCTCTTAGTTGCTTTAATAGATCCCTGTAGATTGTTGGTTGGATTCAATATTCAAATGAAATGTTAGAGGTTTCTTTTTGATAAATATAAATTTAAGTTTTTATTTGGTTTTTCTTAATTTATTAAAGAAAGTGATGATAGTTTTTATATTTTAAGATGAAGAGAGACATTCATGTCAGCTAAATGAAGCAAGAATTTAAAGAAACTTGTTTTTCTATGTTAGTGAAATGATTCTTGTTATTTTATTTGGTTTCCTTTGGAAAAAAAAATGAGGTATTTTTAGGTCAATTAGGGTTTAAGGGAAAAAGAGAAAGGAAAAGAAAATAAGGAAAGTTTAGGTAGGTATTTTGGTAATTTAACACATTTTGCCATATGACTTGGCGATTAGGGGGTATTTGTTGCAAATGAAAGTTTAGAAGGGATAATTGTCACTGACCTCATAGTATAGGGCGGTCTTCATCACAAATGAAAGTTCAGGGGGTAATTGTCACTAGCCCCATAGAATAGGGGGTATTTGTTGCAAATGAAAGTTTAGAAGGGATAATTGTCACTGACCTCATAGTATAGGGCGGTCTTCATCACAATTGAAAGTTCAGGGGGCAATTGTCACTAGCCCCATAGAATAGGGGGCCTTTGTAATCTACCCTAATCTTTTTCATGTATATATATTATATAGTGTAATTTTTATAGGAAAATATCTAGGCCTGGGTCCATATAGACCCAGGTTCAGACTTATATTTTAGGCCTGGAGTCCAAGCTGGGTTGAGCTCAGGCCTGACTTTAATCCCTTATCATAGGTGCTAAGTTCAACTCGAGCTCGGCCTAACCCAGCCTATGATCAACCCTAGAAGAGACATGTCTTGACCAGGCTCATCAATATGGAGACATGTCTTGACAAGCTCCACTTACAGTTTGTCCCTATGTGCCTATGATTTTCACGTGTCCTGATTTCTTCCTCTTTTTGCCACCACCCTCCATCCATGTTCCTCCCACTTAAGCTTGTACTTATTCTCACTTATCTACAACGCCCCAAGCCCCCAACTCTCATTAAGTTAAGGCTTCTTCATTGGTTTGATCTGCTACTAAAAACTCTAGAAATCATATTCATTCATCCATAACCATAGCCATAAACAAAAGGGATATTGCAACTTTGGGGGTAGTGACACTTGGGCTGTATTTAGTTTGAAGAAAAAGGTTGGGAAAGGAAGGAAAACATAGGGAAACCTATACAAGGTTTGTAAAGATTTCCCTACATTTCCCTTCCTTTCCCTATTTTTTCATTCAAACCAAACACAGCCTTCAGAACCTCAGCTTTTAAGTGTGACAATCAAGTGCCTTAAACTTTTGGAAATATACACCTAAGTTTGGCTATTAGTATTCCATTAGTTAGCATGACAATATTAAAATTTAAAATATTATTTATCATTACAACAGGATTTGGATAAATTACCACCCTATACTTTGGGAGTAGTGGCAATTACCCCTACTGAATTTTACAGGTTCTAACAAAAACCCCCTCCATTAACATTCCATCAATTAACTTTGAGAAAGGCTCTCATATAACTGTTTAAACCTTTCTAAATCCCTAAACTACCATTTTTCATCCATTTTATAGTTTTTTTTTTCAATTTACATTTGTTATTGGTTTAAATGGTGTTTGGTATGATTTCTGTTTATTAGATAAACGGTGCCAGTTCATTGCCATGTAGGTGTTTGTCCCAAACTATTATTTGATAGCCTTGTATACCTGATAAACGCTTGTATCGGTTTACGTGCAAGCCAATCATTGGGAGAAATTTCATTTTAACATTTCCCCCAACACAAAGGTATTCCTAATGGCCCCTAGCTGTAAACAAACACTATAAAAATGTTTATCAACCACTTTTTCTCGGTTTTGAAGACAAATCAATTCCAGGTTTTCATATAAGCTTCTTCTCTTTTTGTTGCAGTTTTTCATTATAGAAGTTTCTTGAGTGAGTATTTGATAAATAACTTTTTTTCATCACTCAACAAAAACGGGGTGGGGGGATTTACAATTGAGTTTTAGGTGGGTGAGATATTTAGTAGAATTTTTGGGAGATGAGATGAATTAGATAATTGGGAACGTCGAGAGAGAGAAAAAGAGATTCTATGAAGATTTTTGAGATTTGAATTGTTGAAGGGAAGGATGTCGTGGCTTAATAAGATAAGTTAAACCTCTAGTGACTTGGCTTTAATGGGAGGACTGGGAAGGGAAAATAGAGAAAGGAGAGAGAGTTAAAAGAGGAAGTAGGAAAGGAAGAATGGAGAAAGGGAAAAAAGAGTGCAAGGGAAATGTGGACAACCTTACTTTAGATGGTTTAGATTTTGAACTTTGGCCACATTTTCCTTGGAATTTTCGAATCCATTTCAAAAACAAGTAATTGGTATGATTCTCATGGACCACAAGTCCACGACCCAAGTTGTATTTCGTCTGATTCCGGCTTCGTGGGTCAATACGCTGGTATATTCTAATAGTTGTCGATTGTCTCAAAATTCGTGTTGTGGGCTAGTCAGGAAATTTGAGTTTTCTATGCTGATGGTTTGAATTTTAGGTCCACGATTTCAAAATCATGGATTTATCGGGTTTTTTTTTTTTTTTTTTTTTTGCGGGTTGGTTTTTATTCCCCATTTATTCTGGACTACACCCCCCATTCTTTTATTACATTTCGTAGGACAGATTTGTGGTTCAATTGGGCCCAGCAAGATTTGACCTGGGATTTGGACCATCACGGTAGCTTCTACTTGTGCTATTGCACGGTGCTGTCTTCCATGGACGAAGGATCAATTACTGGTTTTCCTTCTTTGAGGTGATGGAGTCTCTCTCTCTCTCTCTGACTAGCAAAACAGTGCCGAAATAATATACCATCCCAGCTAATATTTTAACAAACAGATAATTGAGTTGTAGGAAACTTAAGGCTGCATTTGACTGCAGTGAATATCTGAACTAGATACAAATTTTGCATCAGGTTCAATTTTGTATCTGTTTGTTTGTAACAACTATTTGCATTATTTACTTATAAAATTTTATGTATTTGTAACCTCATTTGCATATCAAAAAGCTGATGCAAAATTTGCACCACTTTCCTCCTACCTTAATTCTCTCTCATATGTATCAATGAAGCATCATCATGCTTCCTACCACAATCCCTAAATAAATAATCCTCACACAATTTTACTTTTCACAAATAAACAACACAAACAAGGTGAAATCTGAAGCAAAAGTAAACTAGCTTTTATATTAAGCCTATTTGTACTCCTATACATTTACACCAGTGCAATTTTTCAACCAAACGCAGCCTAAGTGAAACCATGTATATAAGAACAAACTGATGCTTGGTGGTTGATTTTGGTAACGTTCCCAAAACAAAAGCGTCTTTTGTGTGTGTTTTAGAAGTGGTTTTTCTTTTCTTTCTAATTAATTCATTTTGTTCTTAACTTCTTATGCGCCGTAGTTGATGGCACCCTTTCACTTCTGCAAATTTGAGTACGAGCCCCAATGTCAACTGGTAAGGAACAAATTGGGACAATATAAGTAGTCGCAAATTAAATCATTCTACAAGGGGTCATTGATGGTTTGAATTGATTTTTGGCCTTGGTTAGAAGGAATTTTCATAACTGATGATATCTATGAGATTTTTTCTCTCACACACACAAGTATTTTCTACTTTTACATCATCAAAATCAAATATGCAAGACTAAGAAGGGCGCCTTCAGTTTATGAATCCTCATTCTTGAACTTGGCCATTTTAGCAAGCTCACCCACAGCTTCAACCAAGTGATCAAGCCTAGCCACGAACTCAATAAGCAATGAGGTGAAGGTGGCCAGTGACAGGGCCGTGGTGCTCTCCAGTGCACTCATTCTCGGCAGTAAGTTGCCGGCGCCGCCCACGGCACCCTCTTCGAATGTATCCACCTCTCTCAGAGGCCATGAATACAGCCTCCTTTGTTGCTTTTTCATTGTCTCATGGTATGATTCAGCTGGGGCCGGAGGGAGAGTCTCAGCAGGTGCTTGGGCTTCCTGGGGTCGCTCAGGGCGGTTGTTACCTGCCGGCTCAGCCAGTTGGGCGGAGAGGTCGGACGGGGCAGACGAGAGAGTACTAGAGATTTTGGGAAGTGGCTTGGAGTAGTCAAGTATGTCATGGCCGGGGTTGAGTAGGTAGGAGTGCATGTCTATGGCACGTTGGAGACGTTCAGTTGAGCTGTGGACTCTCTTCAGTAAAGTATTTTGAAGCCTTCGTTTCATGTTGCTTATGTCCTTACCCAAGCTCCTCACTAGCTCTGCTGCATGGCTACTGGCATCCTGGATCTCCGATTGAAACGCAACCCGAAGGTTATAGGGTGCCTGAAAAACGAAGACAAAACTTTGTCAGCATTTTTTCCCCCCTTTCAGACTTGGGCCACTTATTGGGAGTTGGGCTGTTGGGCACTTCATTCGTGTGCACATGGGCCTCCAAGCTAGTCTGCAGGACGGTCCAACCTTGCTTGTAGAGGTTGGGATGGGTTGAATTAAATCACTAAAAATTTGCATAGGAATGGGTCAGTCTCGTCGTCAGGCCCATCTTGGGATGGGTTGAATACTTGAATTAAATCCTTGGGTCACTTTGTAGCCCCATAAATATAAATAGGTTTTTCTGCCCACTACTCTCTACCCACCTTGAATTGCAGTCATACATGGCCATCTTATATTAGAGATCAGCTTCTATTAGGGCAAATTTGCGCTCACACCGTTTTAACAGCCTTTTATAATCTTACATTGAAAATATCTCTCTGTGAAATAAAGAACACAAGTATGGAAATATTCTCAATGAAAGGCAGTAAAAACTGCCCGAATTGACTTTGCCCTGAAGCCGAACTCCTGGTATTGTGAGTAGCAAATCTCTCCACCCATAAATAAACTCCATTCCCCTTTTATTCCGGAGGTTCTTGGCCTCCCAATTGAATTGGGTCGGGTCAGGTCAAGTTGAAAAGGCTGGACCCTGCCCCTGACTCTTAGGGTATAGGGTTGACCCACGGGTCAAACATGCCACTGGTTCACCCACTTTGGTCAGCAGGTTTTTGACCAAATCAAGGGTTTCTTTATATATATATTTATATATTTACTAAAAACACGATTTAATCATCCAATCGAACAATTCTACTGTCTAGGCCAACTGTGGATCGAAAACATCGATTTGAAAAGGGATGATCCGACAGGTACCCGACCCATTTTCAGTTCACGGATCGGGTCGAATTTTTGCCAGGCCTATTTTTAACCATTTTAAATCTTTTTACTGGCGCCGCGTGAATATTGTGAAGACAAAGTTGTCAAATAAGAAAACAAAAGTCTTAATTGATGATAATATTGTAATGACATACTACAATTTTCATTTTTCAATAAATCCCAGCTGGGTACATAAAGGAAAACAAGAAGTTACAACAATAAAACTATGTTAAGGCTGTCTTTGGTTGCTTATAACACAAAGGAAAATACATAAACTCCATAGAAAATTAAAACGAATAATTTTCTCTGGCCATTTTCCACGCAACCGAACGCCATATATATAACAGCAAATTTTTTTGAAAACTGTTCATTATCTTTCATTTTCTACGTGCAACCAAAGTGGAAGCAGAGGTCCTCAAGGCTGAAATCAGCTTGATGAATATAATTCACTAGTCAATGCAAATTGCGCTTCAAGTTTACTAAAGCACCTTACACTTTACAGTAGTAGATGAGAAGTTTACTTTGGTCAATGGTGTAGAGATTAGAGAATCACAAGTCTATCAATTTGGAATCAAAATATATACATTTTCTGTTTGGGATCATAAATCCTGGAATATCATTGTACAAAGTCATTTTATTTCTGTTAAATTCTAAGGTTTTTAGATCATCTTAAGGGGTGTTTGTCAATATGCATATATGATACAATTTTGATTTTTTGGAAGCAAAAACAACTACCACTTTAGTGAAAACAATATTATTTTGTTGAAGTGGCAGTTGTTATGTTTTTTAAGAATCAGATTCATACATATAAGCTAGTACCCCCTTTAATCTTTGTTATTTCTTTGTTCTTGGACTTGTCCATTTAAAGCTTTTTGTTACAGAAAATCATTTCTTCGCTCTGATGTATTTTCATCAAATGGGACACCAATTAAGAGTACAAAAGTAGGGAAACCTATACAAGATTTATAAAGATATTTATAAAGGTTTTCCTACTTTTTCCTTCAAACAAAATACAGCCTTAGTTCCATGGAAATAGATTGTTAGCATAATAATTCTGCACAAAAGCACCCAATAATGAAGTAATGTTAGCAAACTCATCTCCTGGCTGCTCTTTGGGTATATTAGATTATTTGAGTTCCGCTCGTCAGAAAATAATAAATAGTGAATTAAACTTCATATAAAAAATTCAAAATGATACATATAAAAATTATTTCTTATTTATATAAAAACCAAAAGTATTATATATAAGCTCAATTGGTGTCACAAGCTTCATCTTATTTGAGCTCAATTGAATTAACAATTGAGCCTGTATATGGATTTAGATGGAGCCAATTTTTTTGCAATTCGTGATCTTTAATAATTGACTTCTGATTAATTTTTAATAATTGTTTTAAACAAATTATGGGCTTCGTGGCTGACTTTCATTGGCTCGGTGCAGCCTAGGCAGCCCTCATGCAGCCAAAGCAGACCCACGTTTCGAGAGAATCTTAAACACAGCTGAGGTTGAAACAAGTGTCACTCTCGTCACTTCACTTCCGTACATGGCGGCACATCCACACGTGCCGCTCCAAGTGGTTTCGTTTGGTTTGGTTTGTTGTCTGTTACTCTCAACTCTCAACGTTTATGTAAGGGATGAAGAAGAAGAAGAAGAAGAAGAAGACCTGTATCTCGGAGTGCAGGACACCGTGAAGCGCCATTACTTCGTAGGCGCAATACCGGAGGACGGCACCGACTTTCACATATTCTGACCATGGATAGAAGAAATGCTTGAACCTGCCATGTGGGGGCTCCCATTTCGCCGAATTCGCCTACAAACACGTACAAGACGACCATCAATTACTACTCAACCACACTTAATTAATCCTTAGTCCATACGATAATACACAGAAAACGTTACCAAAGAATCAAATTTCGCCGATGAATTCATCGTTGCTCGGCATTTTCGATACGCCGGCTCGTCGGGGAACTCGTCCATGACGGTCTTCGCAAACTCCGTGTGATCAGATCCATCGTCTTCTAAATATTTTCTTACGCACTCTGAGGTTGCACAGGCGAAGAGATATTGATTTAATGGGTTAGTTTAATATTTCGTTAACAGAATATGCACAGAGCAACAAACAAAGAAGTGGTGGTAGCGAAGAACCACCTTCAAGAGAGTCCGCCACCGAGTTGAAGCTATTGACCAGCTCTTTATGAAGCTGCTCCCCTGCCCAAATGGGGAATACGAGGACGTTCACTAGAACTGCTACAATCCCTCCGATGGCAATCGAGTACAGCCGATCCATGGCAGTTCTGACTGGGCTACCCATCCGATAACCAGAGACTATTATTAAACAGAAGGTGAAGAGTGTAACCCTGAACCCATATTCGTATGGGACGAGGGACGGCCATAGCTTCATGAATGAAGTAATAGTACCTACATGTATGAAGGTGATGTATGTTCAGTTCAGTTAGATCTCCGAGAGAGAGAGAGAGAGAGAGAGATGCAGAATGTATATACCAATAAAGAAGATGCTAATGCCGATTATTATGGGTTCGGCAACATGGCCGGTGCGCAGAGCAACTTCACCAACGGCAACAGCAAAGATTCCGGCAAGTAAGCTTCCAAGTGCTCGATTGAACCCTCGGTTAAACGTCGCTCCTTCAGGGATTCAGGACATCGACAAATGTGAGGAGAGTGAACTGATGGACATTGGAAATTGGAATATGCTTTCTAATAGCTAGCGGTATTGTATATATTTAACGGTTGACATAGTTGACACATGCATGCCCATGCCCATACGTGTACATGTATATGTACACTGTGTATGTGCATGATAGATGTGAACCATGTGTATCATCTTCTACATGATACATAGATGCATCTAGACCGTGCATCCTATGTGAATGTGCATGTATTTATGGTATACATAAAAGTTAATGGAGATGGATGTGTATATGTCTATGCATTACCGACTGTATATTCGAACATAATGGCGACAGTGAGGATGGACCAGATGATGTTGGTGCCGAATACTTCATAAGGTGCCCGGAAAAGTATTAGCAGCGACACAAGGAGAACAGCAAGGCCCACCTTTAGTGAGAATATTACTCTGTTACTATCTTCTTTTGCAAAGCTCCACACATTCGACATCCATTCTTTAATGGAGAAGCCTCCTGTGATTGGTTTCTTCCAGGTTTCTGGCTGTTTGGTCTTCGATGCCGGAGGAATGTCGATCTCGACGCTACCCTTTTTGCCATTCATTCTCAGACACAAAGATATATATGCTCTACGGCTTTGGGTTTCTGGGTGTTGATTGTTTCCACCACCAGCTCTACTTTGTTTCTCCGAAACACTACAAGAGCAGCAGTGGAGACTCTGCAAGCTAACTAGTCTTGAGGGGGGGGACGAAGATGAACTGAAGGGGTGGTTGGGCAGTTCTCCAAGTACTGAAATTTTAAGAAGGAGAGTGTGATCATATAAAAGGCATGTCAATAATGCAGTCCAAGTAGGGGGAGAAAACGTGTGTAGACCGGACATGACATAAAAGAAGAATATAATTCCATCAGAAGAAAATAAAAGAATAAATAAAAGATATAGAGACAGAAGAAAAACTTGGATAGAAGATGCTTAACCTCAATAATGTTTTCTGAATGGAGAATTAAGAATCCAACTATGCATTGTGCACAACGGTTTCGTGTTGCCACATTTTTGGTCTATACAAATTTCCAAACCAATAATAATAATAATAATAATAATAATATTAATATCGTTGGGGTCAAGGTTCAGTTGAGTCGGATTGAGTAATAATGTAATTGTGTTAGGATTTAACAATAAACAAACATGAGAGGTTAAGCGGTGCTCTCCAAAATGAATTGTTTCCATAAGGGTTTTGTATAAAATGTTTCATTACTTTAATCTAATGAATATAAAATATAACTGTTTCTACTTTATATTTAAGTGTATCGCCAATGTATATATATATATATATATATATATAAGTGTGTGTGTGTAGAAGTGGCATCTTATTTTCTCAAAAAGAGCTTCTTAAAAGTGGTTATTCTCATTCTTAAATAAAAGCTTCTTTTAAAAATGAAAATTGTATTTTTGTTTTTGGAAACATCTTTTTGTTGGTTTCATAAACAATGATTTTATCTAAATCAAAGTGAAAATGAATTTGGTCACCAAAACTGAAAATGTTTCTACTTTGTTTTGACTTTTGAGAAGACACAAATCTAAGAACATAAGACCGCGTCTGTTGTGACCATGGTTGGAGCCCTTCCTTGTGCCCCCCTGTGAGTTAGCTTTCAGAAAACCTTACATGTATTTTTGATGATTTAGCAATGGTAAATATATTTTATTTTTTGATATTAAGCATCGAGTTAAAAAAAATTGAAAATTTAGTGGAATATAATCCAAGGTTGATGTTATTGATGAATAACATTAATTAATAATAAGAAAAAAATAAGTCTTCATTTATATCTTGATCATATGGATTTTTTACTTTTCATAGAGATCATTTTGATTGGATTTCTCATGAGAAAGGATTAATAGGGGATGACAAACACAAATCCTCTTAGGGATTCAACCCATCGTCGTTTTGCTTCAGTGGTGAAATCATCTTTGATTCTCATGTTTTCTTTACCTCTAAATCATTGAGATTAGGATGAAAACTCCTACTTTGAAGTAAGGGAACCTGCAAACTTATTCTCAAAAAGAAACTTAAGATCCACTGTGTTTTGCTTTGTTAGCAAAATGTATGTATGAGTGTCCAGTGTTATTAGATATCAAAACTTTCATTCAAGTAATGTTCTGGTTGAAGCAAAATTTTGTCATTACGGCTTTATCCCATGGATATGAAGATGGTAGTTGATCTTCGAAAGTTTGAGGAAGGATAGGCAGAATTGATTGGGGAAGAGGGGAAGTGGTCAAACCTCTGAAGGTGGCTGCACTATGTATGCTCTTTCCAAACTGAGCCTAAATGTCAGAGACTATTGGGCAGAGGAGAAGAGAGACTGAGAAAGAAAGAGAGCCTATGTCTAAATGTAGGTGAAAAAGAGAGAGAGAGAACTGATTAGGTTTTGCTTTGAACTGACTAGGTTTTGCTTTGAACTACTATTTGGTGACCCAGGCTAGTCATTGGACAGAAGTGACTAAGTTTTGACTTACTAGGTGTTTCAAACGGACTACATTAGTGATCATGTCCCCCCTCAGTGGTTATTGATAAAATTTTTCTTTTCTTTTTAAAAAGAAAGATTTTCATTTTGGCACTAACAAATATGTGCTAGATTTATTTAAGTGTTATGTTTAATTATCCTTATCAAATAGTAGCCAAAAAAATATCCTTGTTAAATTTAGCTTCCTTTAATAGCAATGTACGCCCATATTCCTTCAATAGATTTTTAAACTTATTAAGTAAAATGCCAATTAGTACTAGATAAATGAGGATTTCCTTTAAAAATGATGCCAGCCCTTTGTTCAAAATATCATGTGATCTGTATTTTTATTACTATATGTTCGGGTCATGGCTGAGCTAGCCTCCAAGAGCCATGTGGTTGCTCATTCATCATTAAGTCATTTGGCCACGTCGACATCGCCCAGTCAACTCCGTGACATACAGTGGCCCTACAACTCAGACCGCATTGCGCTACTTCCATAGTCCTCTCTATCTTATTCTCTCTTCGACGTTAGCTCTACGTCATGTGGATAAATACGACCAAGAATAGGAGAGGGATGAGGATAACTCCGCCAGGGATCAAAATTGCCCCTAAGATCCCCGCTGGGAACCTCACCCCGGCAACCCCGAAAGTATAATCTGACTAGGACACGCCCTGCCAGCATCCTCCCGCTCAAGGTAAGTCTCTCAACTTCTAACACCCATACTGTTACTTTGCTTGGACCAACACCCTTATTGCTCGGCCCGACCATCCACCACCTTTTATTAACTTGAACATTGGAGTGCCTACCCGAGGATAATTCCTCGGGCCTCTGACTTTCCCTTTCTTGATCACAGGTCTTGAAGCGTGGCTCCATCCTTCCACCTCGGCTCCGCCCTGTTGGCAAGGATTATCTGGTTGCTCTCCTCGATTCGTGCATCACCTCGGATCAAGTAGCATCAAATTTGGGAATTGCACAAAAAGCTTTGCTCGAAATCTTTCTCTCTCACTGCGCAATCAATAAAGCAATCAAGATGCCCAAGAAGCAGTTCGAGCGATCAACAGGTCAATCCCCATCTCGAGAATCTCACCGCATAGCCCCCCCATCAAGAAACCCCACAACCTCCAACCGCAGTTGACCCCGTACAGCTCCAGGCAATGCAAGAGAAGACCAACAAGATCTTCGAAATGATGCAAAATCTGGGTTCTACAACACCACCCAATCAGGTCGTCCCTCCTCCAGCCTCGACACGGTCGAAGGATGATCCTCATCCCGAGGACTCCAAAACGCATTGACCGGACAAGAGGGAAGCACGGTCTCATCAAGAAAGACAAGAAATGGCAAGAAGATCCACCTCCCCCGCCCACTCTCGCGAACTAGACAACCGTAGCAGGACACATCAATCTGTGTGGATTCCTACCAAAGAAAGACTCAACAAGCAGACACTACCCCACGTGGTCTCCGTCGCTGAGTCTAGTTCGATAAAAGACTATTCTGTGCACCCCAAGAAGGAAAAGGCCACACACACCGCGGCCCCAGCCAAAAATCCCATGCCATGCCCCGACCGAGCACTCCTCCCTTTGACCTCAGAACTGGGGGAGTGGTGTTCGGATTCCGAAATCTCAAAGTTAAAGTTCCTCAACTGAAGGACGAAGAACACTTCCTCGGCATAGCGCAGCAACAAAGAAGCCTAGACCCCAAAGACCAACCCGAGATTCCTTGGCATCGATGTGAACGGTCACACAATCCATCGGCCAAGCATCCCCCTCCTCGACTCTCGAACTGGGGGAGTGGTGTTCAGATTCCGAAGTTACAGTCGATGAAGTTCCATAGCCAACGAGAGGAAAGCTCCTCAAACACACCCTGCAATGCGCATTCCAACAAGCTCCGAGGAACAAGACGCTCAACCAAGACCAATTCGAAGTTCCACAGCCAAGGAACAAAGCACCCTACCGCACCACACCTCAGCCGAGCACTTCATTCCTCGACTTCAAAACTGGGGGAATGGCATTCGGGTCATGGCTGAGTTGCGTGACCACCCAGTCATCGTCCAGTCATCTAGCCACATTGGCACCGCCCAGTCAACTCCACGACATACGGAAGCCCTACAACTCAGGCCATGCTACGCTACTCCCTTAGTCCTCTCTACCTTATTCTCTCTTCCATGTTAGTTCTACGTCATGTGGATAAGTACGACCATGAATAGAATAAGGATGAGGATAAACCTGTCGGGGATCAACACTATCCCTAAGACTCCAGCGGGGAACCTCACCTCGGCAACCCCAGATGCCTAATCCAACTAGGACATGCCCCACCAACTATAAAAAGGTACCTCCTACTCAAGGTAAGTCTCTTGACTTCTAACACCCATGTTGTTACTTTGCTTGGACCAACACCCTTATTGCTTGGCTCGACCATCCACCACCTTTTACTGACTTGAGTTCCGAAGTGCCTACCCAAGGATAACTCATCGGGCCTCTGACTTCCCCTTTCTTGATCACAGGTCTTGAAGCACGACTCCATCCTTCCACCTCGAGTCCGCATTATTGGCAAGGATTATCTAGTTGCTCTCCTCAGTTCATGCATCACCTCGGATCGAGAAGCATCACTATCATTGGTGTGTCCATATTTAATTAGGGTTAAGCATGGTTGTCGTAGATATAAACTCAAGAAAATGATTTTATCTTGTTCTTTTAATGATTTCACATTTTATAGGAAAAAAGAGAAAAAAAGCAAAACACTCATATTGAGGAGAGGGATAACACTACTCTCAATAGAACACTCTTAATTAGCCTTTAGAAAACCTCATGACAATTTAGAAATGGTTTTTATATTTTACTTTATGATATTAAGCATCAAGTGTTGGAGATAACCAAACAAATAACAAATGGATAGATCACACCCAACATGATCCATGCAATCTTATCCTATCATTTGGTTGTTGTACATTTAAATTTCAAATGCTTGTTTCTCTCTATATTTATCTCTTTGTGTAGGTATATGTATCTTAATACCATAGAATTCATGATAAGAACCCTGAATTGTAACTATATGAGGCATCCTATTCACGATGAACACCGCAATAAGTCAAAGTGAAACGTTTGTGAAAATCATGACAATGATTAATGATTAAGTGATCAGCAAATGCAATAAGCCTCTACAATGGTGTGAGAGCACTGCATGAAGCAATTGTAAGTCACCCACACTTGTGATGAGCATCAAACATTATCCATAACACACGAAAACTACGGTTAATTTCCCTGCTAATCGCGTTGAGCTGTGATGACTAATTCTGAAGTGGTTGTTAAGTTGTCTAAATACGTCAACCGTTCAGGGATCTCACCTTTGACACGTGGCCAAGGGGAGACTCGAAGGGAAGTAGCCAATACGTGTCATGAAAGACTCCTTAAAGAAAAGGAAACCCTGCACTTAAAGGATCTCACTCAACATGTGGTGAAACCCCAACTGGTCTATCCTGTAACATATAAAGAGTTGAGATTCCCTTCCTCATGGGAAAAGTCATCTTTTGGATATTTATCTTTATAGTCTTGGGATCTCCTCTATAAAAAAAGGAGACACAAATCACACCGTAAGTATCTGACTCTAGGATCCTTAGACTGTATTCCCTAAGACATCACTGTAATCTCTTTTTAAACCGAACTCACCACTCACATTCTAGTTCCCCGACTCTAGTCATTTACCATCTTCGTTATTCAAGGAGACCATCTCTCATTGCCTCACCACACCACCTACATTAGAATCTTTGGTTCATTCATTGATCATAGGAGATGGCCGTCAGGAGAATCGACCTCTCACCAATCCCTAAAGAACAACATGATGACCCTGAGAACCACAATGTGGACTCTAAGGAACAAATTCCTCAAGAATCAAGTAACCAAGCAAACATTGAGATCCTATCCCACAAAGTCTATGAATTTGAGGCTCAATTCAATTGCTTAGAGTAGATAAAGGTTGAGATGAGAGACACCCTACAATTACTTCTATAGCGAGCAATCGTGTTAAAAATCCTCCCTTCACTCCTGTCGGCCCATCCACATTACCCTCTATTTGCCTAGGGGATCCCACACCTAAGGCACCCAATCCTCAGCCACAAGGAGGTGGTTGCCTGCCCATAGCTAGCATCGCCTAAAGAACCGAGTGCCCTGTCATTCTTGATCACACACCAACAACTATGGTTGGAGAGCGAAGTATCTCCTCCGTTGGTGCGCCTGTCAACCGGATGGAACTCTGAGAGTACGTCCAAGGCCTCATAAAAGTTAACCAAAACAAGACTCGATCTATCTATATTCTTTAGAAACCTTACTCAAACCAAATCCTGCACAAACCTTACTCTACTGGATATGCTCTCCCACAGTAATGACCCTTGTATGATGGACAAAATGGGAGTCCAAAGAGCATGTGAGCAAATTTGAAGACGCCCTAGGAGCCCTCACCTTGGATGGGAACCTCAAGGCCTGCAAATTCTCGAAATCCCTTACTAGGCCTGCCTATTTGTGGTTTGTCAGTCTAATTCCTAGGATTTGGACTCTTGGATGGGAGCTTACTACCAAATTTCTATCCAAATGGTTCACTTTGGAACGTGTAGACACATCATGGCAAACCTTCACAACATTGAATAGCGACCAAGAGAAGATCTTCTAGCGTACGTCATGCGGTTCCAAAAGCTTACCTACACTGTGTTTGATGAACGTGCCACTAAGAAAGGGTTCGTAGAACAATGCATCCAAGGGATGCATCCTGTTTATAGGATCAGGATCAAAAACATCAAGCTTGACACCTTAAGCCAACTTTGTAAGTGCACAGAAATGACCATAATAATTATCACCACGCCTAGCTCTCATCAAGTTAACCTTGGCCTAATTAACCAGCAACAAGAAGCATATGCCATTGATCAGAAGCCACGAAACGATCGAGGACCCAGTCGCACTCCATACTTTTGACCTAACAACCAAGAGCAACGTGATAATGGGGCACCACTGCCACCTCCTCCACCATTTGAATGCAATAAGAATGAGGTAATAATGATAATGAACAAATTAGTGGAGGACCGGGTCATCAGCCTACCACCGTTGCCCGTAGGGATTGACCCCAAAAAGGATTGAATGGACCCAGGTAGTGTGATTTTCATCAATCACCAAACCATGATCTCATGGACTGCTTCACGCTGTGATAATGTTCATTCAAAAGGTCAAGCTCAATGATTTTGCCAAGCCTAAGCATGCGCGGGTAAACACCAATCCCCTTCCCATCCACCAGCAAGGGGAAGTGCAAATATGGTCGGCACAACAACTTACGACAGCATGGCACCAATCATGTTGATACAACAATTCAAGTGGAAGGAGGAGTTATGACATTTCTTCCACAAACAAGGGGCAAGCAACACGACACGAAGGATCACCATCCGGGCACTGGCCAGCACATTTAGATGTCCTCTCGACCCCCATCGTTTGAACAACCTGAACATCGAGTTTTCAGAAGAAGACATGCGGCCATAGACTAATGGCAAAGATTATGGGATATGAAATAAGGCGGTCATTAGTAGATTAAGGGAGGAGGACGAGATCAACGACCTACATATGGAGGTCACGAACTTCAATGATAATGTCTCTACCACCTATGGGTCCATCGTGCTCCCTGTCATCATTGGCCCATTCTTGATAGAATAGGAGTTCTATATAATAACGGTACGAACAGTTTATCACCCCCTTCGTGGGAATAGGTACCACCCAACTACACCATCATGGAAGAAGATGCAAAACCCGATGCTCCTGTCCCAAAGAGTTTGTCATATGAAGTATGATAAAGTTTTCCTTTTATTCCTAATTTTATATACAATAAATTGAAGTCGCAGTGTCAACCATATGCATTGATATGATAAAAGTTTTCCTTGTCTCACATTACTGTCCAAAACCACAAAGTCCAATATGTGATGCTTCCATCGCACTCTCATATTGCTCAACCAGTCTATTTCACCTAGTTCTCCAATGTTATCTCTATGAAGTTATCCTAAACTACATATTGTGGTCCATGCAAGTAATACCAGCACTATTGCTATATTGAATGGATCATTTCCTTGCCCAGATAAGAATGCAACTAGTTCCTCTATTGCACCAAGTCCAAAATACTTAGCCTAGGTTGAGCAAGACCATCTTATTCTTAGTTGGTTGTTATCCTCTCTTTCACCGAATTCGTACTTGCACAAGTGGTTGGGTGTACAACTTCTAAATTTCTTTGGAACACCCTCACAAGACTATTCACCCTTAAATAAGTCTCAGCATTCATTATCTACAATTGGAGCTTGCATACGTTCACAAAAGATCATTCCATGACTGGATACATTTAGAAAATCAAAGGATTATTTTATGCATTGGTAGTTGTGAAGTATTATTTAAGCAAAGAATATCTTATCTATTATCTATTGGGAGGTTTGCAACCCAACTATGATGCTTTTGTTGAGGCTATAACAACTCAGCTAGATGATCTATTTGTAGTTGATGTTCAAAGTATGTTACTCGGCTATTATGAGAGGTTAGAATGACATCAACTCCAATTGACTCATTCTACAAATGTTGCCAATAGATCCTAAGTTATGTCTAACAATTCAAAATCTAGACAATCGAATGGCAACTTCAATCAGAAGGGAAGAATAACAACAATAATTGCCTTACTAATGGACCTTGATCCAACTCCCATAACAACCTAGTTGTGTGTCAGATTTTCAATAACACTAGTCACATAGCCAAAAATTGCATACAATTCCTCACTCTCTTGGGATTTACTCATCTTAGTGGTGATAGATCTACCCTTACTACTTCCAACACAAACTATTTTGTTAATTTAAGTTGGTACCTAGACTCTGAAGAACTCAGTGAATAGAGGAAGAACAAGTCTTCTCAAAATCTTAGTCAAATTAGGGTTTGGATATACAATCTTGGTGTTGCAAAAAAAACAAAAACAAAAAAACTCTCTATGTCTCATACACTACCTTAAATAAATTTGGACTTCTAAAGTGCCAATATGAGTTTTGCAATTTGTTTCCAACCAATTTAGAGATATTCTACTTAGGATAATGCTCCAATTCCATTAGGTGTTGAAGAGAGTAATGTAATTACCTAATTAAACCCAAGAATCCCAACCAATTTAGAGATATTCTACTAAGGATAATGCTCCAATTCCATTAGGTGTTGAAGAGAGTAATGTAATTACCTAATTAAACCCAAGAATCCCAACCAATTTAGAGATATTCTACTTAGGATAATGCTCTAATTCCATTAGGTGTTGAAGAGAGTAATGTAATTACCTAATTAAACCCAAGAATCCCAACAACATAACATCCCAATCAAACTAGATTAGTTGGGTGCTAGTCAAACTTGCCTTGTTGGAATTTAGTTAAACCTCTCAAGTGATATTGCATTCTCACATGGTTAACCAACCTCTTTGACCTCTTCCTTGTATGGTGTAGGACCCACATAGCTCCCAAGTTGTACTACATGGGTTTAGCTTACATGTTTAAAACACATTGGCCGAATTCATTAAGTGATACTTAGTGAATTGCCCCCAATCTAATTTGACTCAAATTCAACCCAACACTTTATTACAAGTGGATTCAAGTTTTAACTTTTAACCATCCTATGAACCCAAATCCAATGATATAACTTGACAATAATCCCATCAGGTTTCAACCCAAAAGATTTCGCTCCTAACTTCTCATCCCATAATATCAATGCATTGCCCATAGGGAAAGACCTCATCCTTGACTATAAGATGTAGTGTCACACTCTCAGTTCATATAGAGCATAGGATTAAAACCTTTTGCAAATCCTTTCACAAAATAAACTATTTATAAGTATAAATACAATTTGCAAACCGACTTTAAAACAAGTTGAAATCCACTATCGATTGTTTTAGATTTTCATTAGAAAGAGTGTAAGCCAGGATATTCTCTTTGTTTAACAAAATGGTTGATCCTATCACAATGATGGCCTACTCAACTAGTATTTCAAACTACTCCAATATACCCAAGTATTTGACCCTTAGAGGATTAAACTAGTTGGCATAACAAAAGCAGCTCAATCCAACATTTAGTGTAGTATTGTTATCAAGTTTGGGGTTAAGTGCAATTCTATAGTTTTATCTATTTATCTCCAAAGTCTATAACATAACTGAAGATGGTCATTGTTTAGTGTTTCACCAAACACCCACTCACTGTACCTTAGGTCTAACCCTAGTAGTTGAGACAGACTACTCCACCAATTCGGTAGTACAATAATGTCAACCTTAGCATGATAAACTCCCTAAGTTTATCAAATGGCCAAGAACATTCTCTCATAAATATTCAATTTATGGGGTAAATTACCAAAACTCACATGAAATAACAATGTTCTAATTTTATTTAACAACAAATATCATATTACAACAATTTGATTGAAGTTAATAGCACACACTGTCCAACACTAAAAATAGATCTACCAATGGTGAGGAAAAAAATCCTAAAGAGGATTATCCAATTGTTTCCTTGATTATGGTAGAAATTGGTGTTAAAATTGAAAATCCTAACTAGAAAAAAAAAAAGGTAAAATATCAAGATGAAAATCTTAAAGAGGACATTACAACCATTCCTGATCATGGTAGAGAAGGGTTCTGACATCAAACTAGTACTGCTATAAGGAAGAACAATGCACTAATAATGTTGAAGATAAGGAAGTAATATGGCAGGTGTATGATGAAAATATACTGAGGTGGTGGTGGTAGTTGAGAAGGAAAAAGATATGGCATGAAATTAAAAAAAAAAAATTATAAGCAGTAGATTGGACACGGATTAGTGAGACCCTACAAAGAAGGGTTATGAAAAAAAAAATGTCTTGCCATGTTGCTGCAAAACCTCATGAGATTAAAGCAACCATTGTTACTGTGGAAAAACAAACTCGCAACCATGTATACTCAATTAGAATAATGTCCTAGAGTTTAGAAAGATTAGAAAAAGAGATCCTGCTTAGTATAACTAATGTAGTCTATTTAGATATTATTTTCATCTCAAGTGTTTATTCCTTTTTGTATTCTTCCAAGGTTTAGGTTCATATCCCCTCACAGTGATGATAGACAAAATTTTTCTTTTCTTTTGAAAAACAAAAAGATTTTTGATTTTGACATGCATTAATAAAGATGTATATATGCTTAATTATCCTTACCAAATTTATCCCCCTTTCATCACATAGTGCACATCTATGTCCCTTCAATAGTTTTTTTAAACTTTATTAAACAAAATGCTAGTTACTAGTGAATAAGCTAATTTGCAATTAACATTTACACTTTTCAATACGTGGAGAGATATGTTGATGACGATGCTGTTTGTCTAATTCCTTGGCAATTTATTAATTTGTGTTTGTCATGCACGTCAAATCTATTCCCTATTAGTTGGACCCTTTTTCACAAGAGATCAAATCAGTCTCTCACAAGATTGCTCCCACAACGTCCCACAGCACATCTCCGTCATATATTGAGAATATTTCATGATATGAAAGATTGTGGGGGACAATCTTGTAGGGGCTGATTTGAACTCTTTTCCCAATTGACGTTGGTTGTTGAAAACTTCAATCTCCATTCGCACACTAAAAAGGTTCTAATTCTCTCTGCCTCTCTGTAAACAGAGGGAATTAGGAACATGTGATTTCCATTTGGGCTGCCAACATGTAAAGAACCCCGCTTGTTCATCTATATGAAGACAAAAGAAAAACACTTTTGCTGTCCAGTCTCCCTTCATATAACACGTCAGTCAACAAATCAGCACAGGTTGTAAAATGGGATCAAATCAGCCTCTCCACAAGACTGCACCCCACAGCACATCCCCGCCATGTATCGAGAATATCTCCCGATGATAATATCAAAAATGATGATGTTATCATTGGAAGATATTTCCAATACACAGCAAGGATATGCTGTGGGATGTTGTGGGGCGCAATCATATGGGGGGCTGATTTGAACTCTTGTAATATGTGGATAATCAATTCTTTTCCTTCTAAACACATGTCCAACTGTGTAAGAAGAGTGGGAGATGAATAAAGTGCAGAGAAAAGAATATAAATGAAGAGAAAGGGGAAGAGAGAAAAACAAATGGATCAAGTTTTTATCATGATCTTAAAAATAAATTGATGTTTTCAATTAGTATCGACAATATACAGTAAAGATAAAAATAAATACATACACGTATATACAACTGGAGTTTTTTCTAATATAAATTAAAAGTTAGGGAAAATCTATGATACGGAAAAGATATGATATGGGAAGAGTTTTGATGAATCAAAACCCACCCATGAATTTTGATAAATAACACATGATTGGCTATCACATTTATGATTCCAGTTAATTGGTCAAAAGTTTTTCACATATCATAGTCGAACCCTAAAAGTTAATATATGGCTAGGGGTGAGTATTATTCCGTTAAAACCGAAAATTTGGTTTCTGTTTTTAATTCAGTTTTTAGTTAATTTGGTTGGGTTATTTCAGTTTTTTTAATATTTTAGTTTTGGTTTTTAAAATTAGAAATTCGGTTAATCAAAATAGCCGAATTAACTGGACTCTACTATATAACATTTAATATATATATATATATATATATATATATATATATATATATATATATATATATATATATATATATATATATATATATATATATATATATATAATATTTTTATTAATACATAATATAATGAAATTTGATTACATTTGAAATTCTGTTTTAACCGAAAATTAAACCAAAAATTTTGGTTTTGGTTATTTTAGTTTTTCTATAATTTGGTTTTAGTTTAGTTTTCATTTTTTAATTTTGGTTTATTCAATTTGATTTTTAACTAAATAAATCAAATTCTTAACCCTACGGATGACAAATATCACTTGAGGAAAAAATTAATACAGTGGGGGTGTTGGATGAACCCTACTTGACCTGCACATTATTGCCCAAAAAAGGAAAAAATAAAATAAAACCTTTTTCAAACAACACCAATGCATATATGCTCCTAAGCTTTTACCACCCCTCCCCCCACGGCCTCTATTTCTATTTAGGCCCCAGTTTACAAATTTCTTACTTACCTGGGTTAGTGTACTTACTCATCCACTAGACTAAATTTTGCATATGTAATATCTTGTCAAGAAATTAGATATTTTATTTTGTCAAAAATCAAGAAATTATATATGTGTGTATTAGACCAGAACTCAACTGGAGTAAATTAATATAACCATTTGGATATTGTAGAAAGATAATCTCTTGCAACTCAAAAAATCCACACCACAAATTAGGTGGTCAAAACATCCAACGATGGTGATATTTGGGACATTCAATCTATATTCCAAATTCTGCTGGATCCTGATTCTCTCCTTCCTAGCTACATAATTAGTTTATAGTTTGTGACACTAACATTTTAGGTTGAGCCTTTGTTAGATTGCTCTTTTGACATCTACAAACAGATTCAATCTATTTGCTGCATGTTAAATTAAAATTTCAACCAATCGCCTTAAAAGAAATAACATAGTCTATTTACTTTTCATTAGTTTATGTAATTATGTTACATGATATGTATTTTTATGTTTCACAAGTTGACTTCAACAACGTTAAACATGTCACTGTGACATGTTGCTTTACTACTGGTTCATTCACCTTAGTTTTAGTAATGTTACAGCGGTTTCAAAGAATTCACCATAGAATTTACCAAGGTTTTTAAAATCGATTTGGACAATGAATCGGTCAGGGGTCCAGTTCTCAGGTCAAATGGTCTGACTATTTGAATCGAACGGATGATTTGTTCTGACAAAAAAACTAAAAAAAATAAAAAACAGTTAAAACTGTTGGACAGTTCAAATGGTTTGAACGATTCAAAAACCCGGGTCAGCAGTTTGCTGACCAAATCAACAGCTTTTGACGAAATAATGATTCTGGGGTAAAACAGAACTGGTCACCTGACCAATTCCCAGTTTTTCTGATCGGACCATCTGATCCAGTCCAGTTTTGAAAACCATGAAATTTACCTACGATTGAAGTCTTAAATACCTGGACATGTGTATTTTTTTCACACGTTCGTAGTGCATCTGTGTATGTATCTTCCGTGCTTCGCTGTATATGCTACGCCATTAGGCTAATATTTTGGAAGAAGATGCAAGAGTGTGTTGTCAATTTATTTTCCAAAAGGCAAAGGAAAGAAAGAATATTAATATTCTCATCATTTGGAAACACAAAACAAGAACTACATAAGACTAGTGGTTGTGTCTGAAATTGAATACCTTCATATCATCAATTATGTATATAGAAGAATAACTTCTAAACCCAATAATTGAATGCTTTTTGAAGGCCAGAGAAATGCTTAAGAACACATCGAGATCAAAAATTTTCTGTCATAGGCATAAGCATCTGGTTCTAGAGAAGCCTTCCTCTCACCTGAAGCCACCAACTTCTCTTCAGATGAGAATATTATATCCTGTTAGGACTTGTATGTAAAGAATTTGGATTCTTACTCCCCAACCCTTCTACATTCCCTAGTGGCAAGTTGCATCTCTCCTCTTTTCTTGAATGAGATAAAGCATATATGTTGTCATTGCTTAGTTATAAATGTCTGAGGACTCAATTCATGATATAAAGGGATACCCGATATTATTATTATTACTATTGCCTCACCTATTCTTAATTCATCAGGAACTTTCCTTAGTTTGCTGTTCCTTTATTCGATACTCCTAAAACTTGAAAGTCTTCTTTATCTTATTTATTTATTTTAATTTGGGAAATTCGTGATTAGTATCTTGTACGTACTTTGAGCCTATTGTCATTTTGATCCCTAAACTTTAAAATAGGTTAATTCAGTACCTGAACTTTCAAAATATGTCAATCCAATACCTGCTGTTAATCAGCCTTTTAACCAGCCATTAATTGACATTTGAAAAGAAATAAACGCCATTCAAGTGTCATCTAATTCTCTTTATCAATCATCCAAATATTAACAAAAAATGAAAAAAAATGAACAGTCCCAAATCCTTGCCTCTTCTATTCTAAAAAGTTGGGGTCACGTCTCAATAGTGACCTCAACTTTCTTGAATAAAAGAGGCAAGGATTTGGGACTGTTCATTTTTTATCAATGTTTGAACGGTTAATAAAGAAAATTAGATGACACTTGAAGGGCATTTTTGTCTTTTCAAATGCCACTTAATGGCTGATTAACGAACTGGTTAATAGCGGGTACTGGATTGACACATTTTGAAAGTTGGGGTACTGAATTGTCACATTTTAAAGTTCAAGGACCAAAGTGGCACTCAGCTCAAAGTATAGAGTACTAATCGAGATTTTTCCCTTTTAATTTTTCAGAAAAAACTATATATCTATTTCTAATAATTTTCTATTGATATGAAATAAAACACTTGATAATTGGATGCTTATATAATGTTTTTTGTAATAATTTAATGGGTTTTTATTAAAATATCAATTTATAAATTAGTGGTTTTATTATTCAATCCACCTTATAAATTTTTATAAGTTTGTACAGTTGATAACAGTGGCAAGCGAAAGAATCCATCACAATTCAAGGGGATAGGCATAAATGGAAATTTGCGACAATACATCGATTTAAAAAAAAAAAACCAAAAAAAAATTCTGAGGGTAACCAGACAATGAAATCAAGAAATTAAAATGGTGGTTAAATCATGCACTCGAAAAAGGGGCCTTTACTAACTTACTGATATTAAAGGAGACCTGTAACGATGCCAAAGAATATATTCTTGATAGAGTGTTAAGTGTTGTTCATGGCGCTCAACTGGCGATAAGATTCCTCTCCATACACAGTATATGTATGCATGTAACGTATCTTAAGACACCGGTGCTCACTGCCCTCCACCACTAAATTTAGGACTTAGGAGAGCCTCTTTCATTCAGTTTCAGGTCACAACTCAACTCATCAAAGGAAAGGAATCACAGAATCAGCTGAGCAGGAAGGAAGAGGAACCCATTTGCCATCCTTGAAGAATCAAAGATGCCAATTCAGAGTTCAGAGTTCAGACTTGAGAGTCAGAGACCCCAAAAGCCAAAAGTTCATTTTAGATTGGAGCAATAAGGTCAAACCAAACCTCACGTGTCAGAATCCTGCTGCCTCTATCCACTTGGCTGTATACAATTGATTCGTAATTCATTGCTGGAGGGGTGCTTGTAGCGCACCAAAAGCCCAACCCAAAAAATTTGGCTCCTGGTCCATCATCTGTTTGAGGCCATTGAGTCCATGGGGGCCCATCTCCACCTAAGTGATGTTGATGTGTGATCTATGAACTATGATGTATCATACATGTATGCTTTTCCAATAATACTAATTATTATTCTCTTTTTGTCAATGGAACAGAAGACAGATGCATCCGAATTCCGAAATGCTCCTCCCCATCTCTCCTTTTTATTTTTCCTTACGTAATCCTTCATGGGGGGGGGAACCCACAAGATCGATACACATAGAGATTAGAGGTGGGCCTGGAATGAGCATGTCTCCAAATTTTCAAGGGCTTAAAATGAATACGTGAGACAGATGATGAGATCATGAATTGATTCATGACTTAGGTGATGAATAGGGAATAATGGTAGATTCCCAGCAAATCTTTTCAACTAACACCAAAGAAATCAAGGAAATAAGAGGGTTGTGTGGTCACAATTCATTTTCATTGCATAAAGTATTTATCACATATCAACATTTGGTGAGAAAGAAAATTATTCCATTTTAGAACTCAACGGACAAAAATAAATGCATTTTTTTGTCAAAATCTCCTATTGATCAAGAGTTTGATTATTCAAAGCTTCTTTTATATACCATGGTTAAAGCCTTAAGGCTCAGTTTGGAAGGAGTATAAATACAAATATAGAGTGCAAAATCATGTATTTTGTATAATTTTGAATATATTTGTACTGTACATATTTACATCTGTATTCTTTCCAAACTGAGCCTAAAGGGTAATGTGGACGTCAATGGTGAAGAAAGAGACTAAGAGATACGACTGTCATTGTTAACACTTAACACCACCATGGTTCAAACTTCAAAGTATGGATACATCATCAAAAATTCTTTTTATTTTAATTTTTAGCTGTTCAGGATGCTGTGGAACCAATAATGACATTCCATAGCAGTTATAAAATGCATGGACCCCACAATCATTCAATCTCTCAGTGTGGGGCCCATGCATTTTATCACTGGTGTGGAGCGTTATCATTGGTTCCACATGCTAGTCAGCTAATCCGAATTCTTCACATGGGGCCTCTAATACATAATGGGATTCTCTGCAAGTAAAAACCCTGCACACACCGTGTGAAAGTGTGGGAATCCCACTGCACGTTGAAAACATCTCCCCATGAATTTAAAATAAATGTAAGTGAGATGTTCCTGTGGTATGGATGGATGCTATGTGAGCAGAGTTTTTGCTTGAAAGAGAACCAGTTCCCTCTAGGCTCTAACACTGGTTTTTAAAGACTTGAAAAGGCCGTATCATGGACCCATCAATACAGGAATAGGATCACCTGCCAAGAAAACGTGTTCCAACACCCTACCAACATCATCTGACACCATACATCTCATACATACATGATGGATCCAACTTTTATGGTGGGCCCTAGTTTGGTAGTGAGATATGCAGTATCAGATCAAGTTGGGAAGGTGTTAGAATTTGTTTTGTTGGCAGGTGATCCTAACTCGTCAATATAAGGCGTATAGCATCAGAATATTGAAACTTGTCAACAGATTGATTCCAGGTCAGGGTGAACCAATCCCAAAGCAAAAAAAGAAAATACAAAGACCCAGTTGGCCTAAGTAAAAGAACCAGAACCAACCTTGTTACCCGATCCAGATTATAATTTATAACTGATGGGTTTTTAATTTCTAAATCTTTTTTTTTCTTAAAATAATAATTCCAGACAGTTTATATGGGGTATTAAAGGCAAATACTATAGGGATACAGGATGCATATGAAAGCAGACCCAGTCAGACAACAGCAACACCTTATTTAATTTATAGGTAATTGAGATGCAGAATGTGTTAGAAAAACTTGTATCGGTTGCCTTTATGAAATTTTTAAACCTTGTTACCACCAGCTCTGTCTCATTTGCCTTTGTGAATCTCCCTAGTAGGAAACAGAGGGAAGTGGAAAAAGTTTACATCATTATGCATTTCATCAGCTTGGACGACCAGAAGGATGCAGTTGTAAAAAACAAAGCTCTCGCATACAAAATACAAAACCATGCATCCTTTCTGACAAAAAAATAAAAAAAAAATACAGAAAATTAAACAAAGAAAATAATTATCAACTGAAACACTAGAACCCTACTCTAAAGCAGTTGAAGAAATAATTGTTCAATTGCCATCTCTCTTCTCTTCTGGTGGTGGCTTCACATATTTTTCCGATTGCCTTTTGGCGAACACGCCGCCTCATCCTCGAGAGCTTATCCTTGCTCTGTTGTTTCTTCTTCTCCTTTTGTCTGTGCCGTAGATTCCGTTCCCTCTCATACACCCCTTGCCAGAAGACCTCACCTGTTGATGGCCACAGCCACCGCCGAGTGGGATGGTCAGAATCTGCCTCCTCATCTAAGTCCTCATCCATGCTCTTGAGGGTGGTGTATGAGAACCACCTGACCCACATCTGACTTCTCCTGCTCTTCAACCTGTGTTGCTCCAGCATTGCACCTGTCTCAGGGTTCACGTAAACCATTCGCCTTGCACTGTGGTATGCCCATACATTCACAAGCAGTTCAAGCACACGAGAGTAGCAATGCCGATCCTGCAATATGCAGTATCATCATTATGAGCCTAAAAAAAACAAAGGAAAAGACAATGAGCAATGGTTGAAAATGAAAAATTGGTAGGAAGCTACTTCTTGGAAGTCTGAATAGAGGATTTTGACTATTAACTGGAAAATTGTTATGTCTTTGAACAAGTATATTTGTTAACTAGCCAGCATCATTCACTCAGCATGCAAGCTAGACGTTCTCAATGTCCACTTCTAGGGCTTGGAGATCTAGATTGGATCACCAGTTGAAATGGTCATACTCCTGTATGTGCATGATGTTGAACGTACTCCAACTCGAAGATAACATCCCACCATTGTTGCCATAAGACAGTTATTCTACTCCAGTCCAGCTGATTTTTGACTAAAACCATCCAGTTTAACCCAGGGGTGAGGCCTGGGTGGGGATGCAACTGTTGTGGGAATTAACAGTGTGGGCTTCGGCCCATTTATGTGATGTTTTTGACTATTTCTTGTTGGGCTGTACTGTGATTTTTTTCCTTCTTCTTCATAAATCAGAATACAAATAGCAACTAGTGCCACGTTAGCCACAAGCCCAACCCAAAGCCAATATGTCTTCATATGTATGCATGATACTCCTAAAGCACCATAATTCTGTCTTTATTATTTTATTTTATTTTATTTTTTGACAGGCAAGCATCCTTGTACATATAATAGTGTCAAAAGTTAGTTAACCATAATCTACTAATGTGAAGAAATTGGTGCATGTTTGGTTGGGTTAGGTTGGGTACTTTGGTTGAAGGTCAATCCAGGCCCAACCCTAAAAGGCTTGAACCTTAGTCCAATCCAAGGTCAAGCTCAAGTTTACCAATCCAAGCTTAACACACACAGGATGGGCCCGGGCTTGGTCATTGGAAGGCTTTTTTGCATGTGTTTTGCATACCCACTCTTGATTGGGCTTTATAGCCCACTTTAGGAGTAGAATAGGTTAAAAATATAACACAAGTGACATCAATAAACGCATACTTACATATTTTATACAATACATACATGCATATATATAATTAGACAAGGACATTTTTATATTAATAACATGCATAATATGTGTATATTTGCACATATTTGAGAATGGATGTGAGTTAAGGTTATTCATGTGTGTGTGTGTATTATAAAAGTAGAAATCTGCTGAATTAAAAAATATGAAAGAAAGTAGTTTCTTGAAGAGAGAAGGAGAAGAAGAGAAGTTGAAAGAAAATAGAGCAATTCATCTAGCCACCCCCTTCACTTATTATTTATACTAAAATAATAGAACAGTACAAAGATAACTATGCCCTTATAGGGCAGCAAAACATAAACAGCATATATAAAACTCAAAAAATATAATAAAATTTGGACTCACATAATTACTGTGGTCCCCACCTCCTATCTAACAACTAACATAAACATCTACTCAGAAAAACATCATAAAACTAATTAATCTTCAACACTCCCCCTCAAGTTGGGAGTAAATGTCACACATTCCCAACTTGTGTAGATCATGTTCAAGCTTGTTCCTTGCCACCACTTTAGTGAGAACATCAGCCAGCTGCAACTCTGAAGAGGCATAAGGCAAACAAACTTCTCCAGTTGTTACACTTTCTCTTATAAAGTGTCTATCAACTTCAATGTGTTTTGTCCTATCATGTTGAATTGGATTGTGGGCAATATTGATTGCAGCCTGATTGTCACAGTATAACATCATAGTTTCTTCTGCTTTTACCCCAATCTCACTCAAAAGAAATCTAACCCAAAAAAGTTCTGAGACACCATGAGCCATGGATCTATACTCAGCTTCTGCACTTGACCTTGCCACAACCGCTTGCTTTTTACTCTTCCAGGAGATCAAATTTCCACCTACAAAGATGCACACTCCTGATGTAGACCTCCTATCATCTAAGCATCCTACCCAGTCTACATCTGTATAGGATTCTAGTTTCAGATTCTCATGATTTGAGAAAAAAATACCATTGTCAGGGTGTTTTTTCAGATATGCAAGTATTCTATCAATAGCTTCCAAGTGCTGAACTCGATGTGCATGCATGTACTGACTCACAACACTGACAGTATAAGAAATATCTGGTCGTGTCATACACAGATACAGTAGTCGGCCCACCATTCTTTGATATTTCCCCACATTCTTTACTAATTCACCATCCACATCATTAATTATGTGATTTGGATCAATAGGAGTATTTGTTGGTTTGGTCCCTAGTTTCCCAGTCTCTCGTAATAGGTCAAGTACATACTTTCTCTATGAAATGAAGATCCCATGCTTGGATCTTGCAGTTTCAATCCCTAAGAAGTATTTGAACTCACCAAGATCTTTGATCTCAAATTCTTGCTGCAATTATTTTTTGGGATCATCAATCTCCTCTAGATCATTTTCTGTTACCACTATATCATCCACATACACAATTAGAATTGACACCAAAGCATCTCTCCTCTTCACAAAGAGGGTGTGATCAGACTGTGTCTATGTGTATCCAAAACAGATGAATGCCCCTCTGGACCTGTCAAACCAAACCCTAGGTGACTGTTTCAATCCATACAAAGATTTTTTGAGTCTGCACACCTTTCCTTTACCAACATTTTCATAAAAGCCTGTTGGAATATCCTTATATACCTCCTCCTGTAAGTCACCATTGAGAAAATCATTTTTGACATCAAGCAGGAACAAGGGTCATGAATAGGTGGCTGCTAGAGATAAAAGAATACGAATTGAACTCATCTTAGCTACTGGTGCAAAGGTTTCCAGATAATCAACACCATAGGTCTGAGTATACCCTTTTGCTACCAACCTTGCCTTGTACCTCGCTATCTTGCCATTGGCCTTATACTTCACTATGAATACCCATCGACATCCGACTGTCTCTTTGTCTGGGGGAAGATCAACTATTTCCCAAGTTTGGTTTTTGACCAAAGCATCCATCTCATCTTGCATGGTTGTTTTCCACTTAGGTTTGGAGAGTGCCTCAGTAACATTCCTAGGTATAGACACAGAATCCAGGGAAGAAAGAAAAGCATGGTAAGAGGGTGATAAGGCACTGTAGGAAAGATGGTGTGAAATGCAGTGGGTTGTACACTTTATCTTCCCCTTATGAAGTGTAATGGGAAGATCAAGGTTAGTGGGATCAGTTGCAATAGTGGTGTTAGGGACAGAAACATTATCATCAGAAAACATAACAAGCTCAAGAGGAATACCTGGAACTATATCTACCGAATCTGGAGTTTCAGAAGGACTGACAGAGAGTGGTGTGGGTCAAGGATGTGAAAGTCAACCATCATTTATCGGCACTGATATTGCTGTGAGGCTGCCCGTAGTGGCTCAGGTAATGAAACTAGAGGTGCTGGTGCTGGTTGAACCGATAGAGGCACCATAGAAGCAGGAAGAGGAACAGATTATTAGTTCTCCTCCCCAAAACTCTCCCCTTGAGGAGAACCACTCGAGAAGAACAATGTGGATTCAAAAAAGTTAACATCCATAGTGACAAATCTGCTCATCGACACTGGGTCATAACAGCAATACCCCTTTTAGTTCTAAGCATAACTAAGAAAAACACATTTATTGGTCTTACAATCAAATTTCTTGCGATGAGGGCCAAGAATGTGAACAAAAGAAACACAGCCAAAAGCCCTCAGAGGTATATATAATATCTCTCCATCTGAAAAAATGAGGCAAAATAGCACCTTAAACCCCAAAGTCCGTGAAGGAACATGGTTAATCACATGTACGACTGTAAGAACTACATAGGGACTGAAGTGCGCACCACAAGACTCCTTGCCACCTCCACAATGTGTTTGTTTTTCCTCTCAGCAACTCCATTCTGTTGCGGTGTATATGCACAACTGCTCTGATGAATTACACCATGTTCTAAGAGATACGTGGTTTGATCCTTCTCAAAGTACTCTCTAGCACTATCTGATCTAAAAACCTTAGTTCTCACTCCAAATTGTGTGAGAACCATCTGGTGGAATTGTCGTACTAAGTTAGAAACCTCATCACGTGATTTCATCAAATATAGCCAAGAATACCGTGTATAATCATCCACAAACAAGAGAAAGTAACGGAACCCTCCCATGGAAGGGATTTGATATGGCCCCCATACATCAGTATGAACAATATTAAAAGCAAAAGTACTTCTTTTATTACTTGGTTTAAAAGACTATCTACAATGTTTTCCTAACTGACAACTCTCACACTCCAAAGTAGATAATTGAACAGACTCAAATAACTTTGGGAAAAGACATTTCAAAGAATTAAAAGAAAGATGTCCCAAGCGATTGTGCCAAAGAATAATCCGATTTACTGACTCTGACCAACTACTATTACTACTGCTAACATGATGGTCCTAATGTCTCAAAATCTCATCCATAAGGTAGACTCCATTCACCTCATGACCACTTCCAATCATCTTCTTTGACTCTAGATCCTGCAAAATACAATTACCAAGAAGAAAGGTCATAGAACAATTCAATTTTTTTGTCAAAAAACTAACAGACAGTAAGTTGGTATGAACTCTAGGGGCATGTAAAACAAATGACAGAGTAATATCATTGGTCACTCTAACTGTCCCCTTCCCAGCAATAGGCATATGTGAACCATCTGTTGTAGAGACTATGTCTCTACCAAAGCACAACTAATAGGAACTGAAAATGTTAGGGGCATTAGTCATATGCTCAAATGCTCCTGAGTCTATAATCCAAGGAGGTCCCTCCTTGCCTGAAGTGGATGCAAGATTCGCAGTTGCATATGGACTACCTGTATGTGCAAAGGAAGTGGTGTAGTTGGCTCCTGCATTCTACTGTCCATCTGGAAGGCTAGGGCTGGGTGAATCTTTCTTACTCATAAGATGTCCAAACCTCTCCAATTTTGTTCTCACTGCTACTACTGCAATGGATTCCCAATCAGTTTGGGAGAGAGGGGCTGAAGAGTCTCCTGTAGTAGCTACATTTGCATTTCCCTTCTTGTTTCTTATCCGAGCAAGCATAAGATTTGGATGAAGCTTTCAACAAGTGTTCCTGGTATGCTTAGGCTTCTTGCAATAATCACACACCAAGTCCTTCTTATCTTCCCTTCTAGTCTCACTACTCCTGTCTCCATTCGGCTTAGGTTTTGTTGTACCAACCATAGTCGACTGGTCAATCCCAAGCTGTCTTAGTATTACATTCTTCATACTCTCCTCTCCAAAGACAAAAGCATAGGCCTGAGTGTCATACCCTCCCTAGAAAAAATATGCTGCCTAGCAATGTCAAATTTAGGGTTCAGCCCTACCAAGAACTCAAAAACCCTATTCCTCTCTACCAATTTGTGATAAGTTGTTGCATCATTTACACTTTCCCATACCACAGTTTTTAAGTGATCAATTTCCTATCATAGGGTTTTCAGCATGGAGAAATACATAGCAAGAGGTTTTTCTCCTTGTTTCATACTTATAACCTGATTTCTTAACTGATAGGCACTAGCTTCATTTTACTTCTGAGAGTAGGTTTCAGTCACTACATCCCAAATCTCCTTAGCAGTATTAGCCCATAGGAAATTTTTTGCAATATGAGGTAACATAAAATTACACAGCCAAGACATTACCATGTAATTCTCTCGCACCCATCGGGAAGAGTCTGTATCAAGTTTCTTCCCCTCCCTAGTGAGATACCCTAATTTTCTACAAGCACCAATAGCCATCTTAGCTGATTGTGCCCACTCCAAATAATTTGTGCCACCAAGTTTTACTGTAGTAATGATCCCAAACTCAAAAATATCACTACTACCTCCAACACCCAATCCCACAGTACCGGTAGATTTCATCTCGGTATTCCAACTCTCCATTTTACTTCAAACAGTTCAATAGTAAGAAAAAAATAGATTGAAAATCTTTAAAAAATAATTTAATACCACACCCACAGAAACCAACCCTTCCGGAAGAAGAAAACCCTATCTGGAGGGAAATCTCTCTCCTCCCCACACCTCCCAACAAAGAGAAAAGTGAATCCATCAGAAAGCAAACCGCCCTCTTTAGAAAATCAAAAGAAAACTAACAATACCTAGGCGCCCAAGATTAGATCAAAAACAAAGAGTTCAACTTTTCTGGGACTCTTCCTCGTAGTCCAGTTCTTCCTGATTTTGATATCGAACAGTAGATCACATTTTTGATGTCTAAAGCCGACCAAAAACTCCAAGAACTGGACAATTTATAGCAGATCGATCAGCCCTTTACTTTTTCATGCAATCGACTAATCTAGGGCTGCATGAGAATGCTTCAAGTAACCCTAGCCGATGCTCTGATACCAAGTAGAAATCTGCTGAATTAAAAAATATGAAAGAAAGTAGTTTCTTGAAGAGAAAAGGAAGAGAGAAGGAGAAGAAGAGAATTTGAAAGAAAAGAGAGCAATTCATCTGGTCGCCCCTTCACTTACTATTTATACTAAAATAATAGAACAATACAAAGACAATTATGCCCTTATAGGGCGACAAAACATAAAACATCATATATAACACTCAAAAAACATAATAAAATTTGGACTCACATAACTATTGTAGTCCCCACCTCCTATCTAACAACTGACATAAACATTTACTCAGAAAAACATCATAAAACTAATTAATCTTCAACAATAAATACACAATTTACAAATCATCACAGATGTACGATATCAAGTAGGCACAGGTTAGGCTGGGCTTGAGCTACCCAAGGCCTCAATCCGAGCCCAACCCGAGTTTAGGTGAATTTTCTGGCCCAGGCTCAGCCCAGGGCCCAAAATCTCAAAGCCTGAACTGCACAAAAGGCTTGGATTGGGTCAGGTTGGGCACAAATTGGGCCCATCCAAGTTGCAGCCTTAGGTGGACCAAGACAAAAATTTGGAACCTTTCTCTATGCACTACATGGAATTAGCACATACCAAATAAGAAAGCCATCAAATGATGCAATAAAACAGTACCATACATAAACTAATTTTTGCAAGAAAAATAAAAAAAAAAATAAATAAATGCAACCACCTTGGATAAATTCAGACATCAATGTCCATTTTGATGATGCTCGTCGTACATCTGTGCATCCAAAGCGTCAACAAACATCCTCCAAAGGAGACTGGTGTTCAAGTTAATGGTTTCAAAAAGGATGATAAATCTCAAGAAAGATGGGACTGCTTCTTTGTTTTTTGTTTTAAGTGGTGGGGTCTTTAGCTGGAGTTCTAGTCTGAACCTGCAATTTGTAATCTTCTAACCTTGAAAACATGACAAACTCAACAAAGGACCGGGTTGGCAACACCCAACTCTGCATGACAGGCCATGTATCTCCATCCATTGGCATGGGTGGCAAGGAATTCCAATCATGACTTACACCATACATTCGCTTAAGAGCCTCAGAAACTGCAAACCTTCAAATAATCACAAGCAAGGAAGCAATAACATAAGGCTTCTTTAAATTAGGAAAAGGTTGAGTATTCAAGCATCTGAAGTGGAGCTTCTTAAGCATGAAAACTTATTCTTAATTCAAGATCAAATATTCTTACAGGGGCATCAGAAATTCCAGCTTTAGATGTTATTACAATGTCTACAAGGAAACAAGTAGCTTTAGTGTGTGTGTGTGTGTGTTATTGGTAATTTTAATTATCTTCAATAACCAATGTTGAGGACCACTATACAGTAAAGGGGTAGACTGTTGATCCAATGTAAAGGTAGGAAGCTGGAAGCCACTGTAGCATAGGAAACTACATGGCACACACTGTGGCATAGGGAACCCAGGCAATATACTGTTTGTCGTGTAAGAAATATGATACAAAGGACAACAGGAATTAGATGCTTTGCATATATTGAATGGTTTGTGACTAAAAGCTGGATAAGGTATTCTACATAGAACTTATTAATAAATATGTAGTAGCACAAGATTAAGGAAGAACCGTAGAAAAATGAATTACATTAACCAATCGACGGTAATCTCTTGTCTGTTAACAGTGTTAACAATTGTGACAGGCATTCTTACATTTCTCCAGACAACATGCACAGGACCATCTTCAAGAGAATAGACCTGCAAAGAACAAAACCAAAACCCAACTAACTATACTCTCAAAAATTTTGCATGAATGAAAAAATATAATGCAAATATTTTATATTTCAATTCATATACACAGGGATGAGTCTTCAGTTGCAAAAAGAACTTAAACAGATCTCATATTTTTCTTTCCTTTCATATCAACAATATAAGATCAGCTCAACTGAACTAAACTCAGCCCCAATTCCAACTATTTGGGGTTGGCTACTCCTATCCTGCCATTTGCCACACCAAGACTTCAAGACCCATGCTTTCTGTCAAGTTCTAAGTCCTTGGATTATTTCTTACCACTTTAGAGTTTAGACCGCGTTTTAAGCTGGATAGGAAATCACAACCTTTGTTTTCCAAAGAAAGAGTGCAACCTTGATTATTTAATGTGCCCTTTGTTTGTGGTATCTTCATACCAACACAACACTGATTGGAAGAAAATTTAAACGAATTCCCCTTCTGCCTTTTTTATTTTATAGTCTTTTTCTATTTTATATTCCATCATTCAATCATGTTCCATCACAAATATTTAAAGCAACAACACGAATATAACAAAATGAAAGCATATTCTGTCTTGCTCCAAACAATTACTTAATTAGAAATACAAACAAACAAACAAATCTTTAAAAGACTTTGTTGTTGACTAGTTGCTAATCAACTAGTCAACCTAGTTGATGCTTAGTCATCCTAGGCAACCACATTAGAAGTATCAACCAACTAGTTGATTCCACCCTGGAAGAAAATATCATGGGTCACCCCATTAATCAATCACCACCTGCAAATGCCAATACACCTTTGAAATCCTTCCATAGCCTATTTATATCCTCCACCAAAAAGTATATATACAGGATCCCCACTGTTGATATGCTGAGAATGAAAGGATCGGTAATTGTTATTCATTGTTGCACCATGTGGTGCAGTTGAGAAAAGTGGGTCAACAATGAATAATTGTCCTCTCGGATCGTTATTGAGAACTTGAGCACAGGAGTTCTAGATTCAGGTTCAAAATTGTCTTTTTCCTGAATTTTATTCTCGAATTAAATGCCAGCTAAAGTGGGTCAAAAGTCAAATATCTTCATCCTTCTGACAATGGGCAACCTCTGATGTCATTTCAAGAGGCCGTATTCGTTTTCCTAGTCTAAGACAACACTTGAAGACTTATCAGGCACGCAGAAAAAACTCAAAATTGGCATGCGTCATGAAACTGGGCAAAAGGCTTCAGCAAGAAATTCCCTGGATTCTTTTGATGTCCATTTGATTAAGAACAACAGATATCACCCCATGATGCCATAGATCACAACCCCAATTCAGTAAGGAAGAACAGAATTCTAGCTTCTTTGTACCTGAATTGTGTAACCAAGCTCCTGCAATGAAACAGCAATACTGACCATCAGCAACTGCTCTGGGTCAACCGATAGATCCGCCAATACCTGCATGAAAAGAAATCAGAATTTAACAAACTTTAGTAGTCCAGGAAAGAGAACAGCCAACCGGTATATTGCCTGACAGAAACATCAAAATGCAATCGGAATTCAATAGGCCAACAAAGATGTCAGGAACATAACATACAAAGAAATGAACAAAAAACAAGTGAAACACAAAGGGAAAGGTGCAGGGGATACTAACCAAGGCAAGCTGCGGCTTTCTGACCCCAGAACGCACTCGAGGTCTGCTCAAAATTGAAGACGAATTCACTTCTCTGGCCTCTCTTTGGAACTTGTCCAACAACTTCGACGGCTCGAACTCGATTCCTTCTCCGAAGTCTAACTCACCCATATTCTTCAAAAACATCCAGTTGCCGGAATTTGTCGCCGTTTCTTCAAGCAAACCTCCGGATTTATCCAAAACAGAACCGGGCAAAAATGCCTGAAATAAAATAATGACAAAGAAGAAAACGGCAATGGTGCAAATCCATTGAAGGTAGTCAACCTTCTCAAATAGCAAGAAGCGAGCAAATCTGGATCTGGGTCTATGGAGAAATGAGTGTCGATCGCCTCTGATGGAAGAGCCAGAGCGAAGCAGAGGAGCCTTCTTTAACGTAGCCCCATTCTCTAGAGAACCCATCTACAATTCCATAGACTTAGCTCAGAACAGTAGAACACTCCATAGAGCTGCAGAAACCAAATCGAGAACAAACAACAAAACTCCACAAACAACGACAAAGCTGCAACCTTCTTTCATCTACTAATGAAGTGATAGTTTGTTTTGTTGGAGATGGAGTCTTCCAATGTCTGATTCCCGTCATTAATAGTGCAATTGTGCAAGATGGCTGTGAGTTCCAGAGTTGGAGTAAGGAACAGTAGTAAAGAGAGTTGGGGTGGGGGTGGTGGATAGGTTAAGTTCCGTGCGCACCGCACCCCGTTGACGTGGCTTGATCGTCGTCGATCGTCAACGGAGTCTCGTTTTGCATTTGACTTCCTCAAACGACAAGAATTGTACGGCCGAAACTAGTGTTTTCATTTGTGTTGTGATAACGAGGAAAAGGTGGAGATTGGGTCGATAGACAATCATAAAAAGGGACAAGGATCTGCTATCAACAAACAATGTTATCCCAACAGCCGCATGCAAGTTTTTAACGAGTTATTCCAGCTCGGCTTGTAAAAGGTTCGGTTCGGCTCAGTTTTAATCGAAGCTTAGAGTTGAGTTTGAGCTCAATTTATAGGCTCGTTTATTAATTGAATCGAGCTTGAGCCTGATAGAATTCGACTTGTGAGATTCACGAGCAATAAAATATTGTAATTCTTAATTTTTTAAATATTAAATAAAATATATTTTTATATATAATTTTTTATTTTTATAAAACATTTCTTCTCAAATCGAGCTCAAGCTCAAGGTTCTAGTTCGAATTGAGCTCGAGCTCGAACTCGAGCCTTTTACTATCTTGACGAGGCAAGCTCGAGCCTCGTACTATTCGACTTGGGTCAGCTCAAATGCACCCCTAGTTGGGAACGTGATGGGATCTGCTCCTCACAAATGGGCGTCTCACACACACATCCACCGTGTATTGGGAACATCTCCCATACTTCTCCCTTGAATAATGACTAATAAGTACGGAAGATGTTCCCAATGCATGGTAGGATGTGCGTGTGAGGCGCCAATGAGGCACCAGGTGTGAGGAGCAGATCCGGTCTCGTTGGGAACATCTCTTATGAAAGATCAAACCTGCAACCCACAAAGGCCCCACATAGAAACATCTCCTAATCGTTTGTGGGGGCCCTCAGCTGGGCGCAGATTGAATTCCTCTTATGATTTCATGCGCTGCAGTGGCTACTTGGGACACGTTGGGAGTGTTATTAATTGCAAATCGGAACTCCAAATAAAGGGGGTTAATAAAAAAAAGGAACTCCAAACAATTCACATCCCCACCATGTATTGGAAACATTTTCCGGTGATAATATCAGAACTGGTGATGTCATCATCGAGAGATGTTCTCAATACACGGCGGGGATGTGTTATGGGGCATTGTGGGGTGGAGATGTGAACTCACTCCAAAGAATGGGGGTTAAAAAAAAGGAACTCCAAAGGGGAATAATATGAGATAAGATCAGCGCCCAACAGAAGCACCCCACAGCACCTCCCACCTGTGTTTTGGGAATGTCTACCCATGATAAGTATGGGAGATGTTCCCAATGCACGGTGGGTGAGGTATGCATGTGGGCACCAATTGCACACCTTCCGTTTGTCCTCTTCCATGCATCAAAATTTATCTTAACCAAGCTTCTCTTTGGTTTCATCCATCTCACAAGTATATTATTGTTTCTATTTTGCTTGTTTGAGTTCTAGGGGCTGATCCTTGACTCCAGATCTCCCGCCCACGAGAACTCTACCCACAACACACTACTCCCGTGAATTGGGAACATCTCCCCCTGCATAATACTATGTAGGAGGATGAGATGTTCTTCATGTGTGACTGTGACGTTGTATGGGTAGATGTAGGTAGGAGATCCGGGCTCCTGACCATCATAGTTTTCACATAGTCAAATCTCATTTTATCCACTAAGCTCCCAATTTGTATGGACCAGATACTAAGGCCCTGTTCGCATTTTGGTAAATTACTTACCCAGGTAAATGCATTTACCCAAATAATTGTTTCCTAGAAAAGATTTACCCGGATAAGTGCATTTACCCATGTTCTTTTATTTTTCATGTAAATAAGGCAATGGTCATTTTATCCATAAAAATCCATTATTATAAGGGGCATTTTTGTCCCTTCCAAGTGTTGGCAACTTTCCCCCAAGGTGGAAAAATTATTTATCCACCTAAGAGATGAGTATCACTTACCCCTAGGAAAATAAACATTTCTTAGACTCGGCATAAATCTAAAAAAAGAACGTGGGATTTTTTATCAATAAAAATCAAAATCTCATTGACCAACTTTCCTCCCTCTCAAAATTTAGAAAAAGAATGCCACTAAATATTTTCCCATTACGCCTTTTTCCAAATGTGCCGCTCTATCCCACCAATCTTTTATGGTTTCGTTCAAAACAGGGATGGGAATGTTACCACTGAGGGTAGCCCGATTCACATCTCAATCTTCACCATAAAATGGGGCATTTAGCATCACTTGTCATTTCCCAATTTCTCAATCTCTTTTTTTGGATAATAATCTGTTACAAAGTATGAGATAGATAAAAAAAAAGTTTGATTCTCGGGGTACAATTAAGCTTCCAAATACGCTTAAGTCTATGGTTCATATTGGTTTGCCCCACACTCCTTTTCATCAATTTATATGCTGATTTAATAGGAAAATATGTAACCCCTTTAGGTCGGGTTTTCATACCATAATATCCTCCTTGTCATGAGTGGGAATGGGGAATTGGGGATTGCACAAATAGATGTAGAATTTTGGATTTGTTCCATTTATTCTGATCATCAATGAATTCACTACAAATGAGGCTATAAATTAGGATTTTTGCACAAAAAACCTTGCCGACATATGTAACATTGTGTAATGTCACAAGCGATTCAAAACATACAATGACTTTTCAAAATATTTTTTTAGTAGAAAGAAGAGGAGAAACATTATTAACAATGGAAGACTAAAATGTAAGGGGGTATGGAAAATGCAAATGGGAAGATAGAATGTCTCTCAAAGGGACATTAATGGCACTCAAAAATGCTCATGTGGCAGGAGATGCCGGACAAGAGGAAACCTTTTTAGGAAATCTAGAAATGAAAGGTAACTCAGTATCTAAGAGACATAATGGAAGATTAAAATGTAAATGGGTTCCAAAACGTCTCTTAGGTGGGGGTGGAGAGAGAAATGGGGGGCAATGACCACCCACCTTATAATGTAGCTCCACCCCTTCTAAGATGGTGTTTGGTATGGATGTAGCTTTTGGAAGAAACGGTGCTAGTTCATCATTGATGTATTTAACAAAAAAAATGTCTAAAAAGTTATTTGGTTGAGCCATTTATCTCATAAACGGCTCTCTCAAAAATTGTGTGAATCAATTTTGACGTTTTTCATTTTCAAGACCGTTTTTTCACTGTTTAACTTATATGGCGACTAGTGGCACCTAATAATGGTGCTGAGGTGCAAAAAAAGCGTACAAAACGTTTAAAACAGATCTTGTCTCATTTTTCAAGACAAAATCGTACAAAACGTTTATCTTATAAATGCCATCGATACCAAACAACCTCTAAGAGCGTAGCCAAGCCAAGTCGAGCTTTGGGTGCCCGAGCTCAAGTTTGACCAAGTTTTGAGTTTTATATTCAAACTCAATTCAAGTCAATACTTGCGAGTTTCTCAAAGTTGACTTGGCTTGAGCCAATTATAAACAAATTCCCATAAAAAATTATAAATAAATTAATATTTAAATATTATAAATAAAAAATATATATTAGAAAACTTGATTATATATTAAAAATTATAAACAAATCAATATTATGAAATATTATAAATAAAAATATAAAGCTTGATTATAAATTTATTTATTTATATTATAAATAAATTAATATTTCTTTATATTATAAATAAAAAATACATTGAAAATCAATATTCTTTAGAAGCTCAATTAGGCTTGCAAGCTACTCAAGCCAGGTATTGTAAAGCTCAAACTCAGCTCGATAATCTTTGAGCCAAGCTCGGTCGTATAACTTACAAATTAGCTCGACTCATTTACACCCGTAGTTTAGCTTTATATAGTAGAAAAAGAAAAGAAGAGAAAGGAAAAAAGCATTTCTTTGATAGTTGGTCTCTCCTCAACAATGACAACAATCGATTAAAAAGTCATCAGATGTCTAAAACTACATCTCAAAAAATGAATACCAATAAGATCTACTTGGTACAAGCTCCTATTTGATCAAATTTTTGCAATCACTTGAGTCCCATATGAGAAATTCTTTTTATATATGAAGTAGTCTTGACTCCTAGTTAAACTATTAAAATGCCTATGAAGTTGAAATTCAACTTGTTCTTACATTAGCAAATTGATGAATTTATGTAAAACCCATCTCTGAAAGACATGATAGTGAGGGTATGCAATTCTTTGTTTTCTTTTCTGTTTCGTCCAAAATTATATAAATTTGTTTACTAGAATTCCTCGTATGCTTGAGAAGAAAAGGAGTTTGAATTTTTTTTATTTTTAATAATTACTACAAGTAATAAGTATTAATGACACATAAATATTCGATCACGGAAAAATTATAGTACATGAAAAGCACCATGAAGTAAGAAAAAGTGAATTGGATTCTTAGATATCATTAGTGAAAATGCTAATCAGAATTGGATTCTTAGATCATTAGTGAAAAATGTAAAGGAATTCTCCTTATTTTCTGAAATCCAATAAAATAGCTAACTAATCTTATTCGTTCTCCTCTATAAAATAAACAAAACCCAATACCCCCAAGCTCAAAACTCTTGGATTTGCCCATTAGGCTGTGTTTGGAATGTATAGGAAGATCTACACCAACAAGAAGGATAGCATACTGAACTTTTTACGTAAGTAGTTCCATATCCAAACCCGGCAAATTAAATTGTGAAAACCACTCTGGTTTGTGGCACTTATGGGCCATGGTGATTTCCTCCATAGGAGGATAGAAGAGTCTGGCCTTCAAAAGTTAAAATGGATGGATTTGAATCAATGTAGTAAGACTCGGATGGTTCACAAAGCTGAAATGGTTCGACCAATTGATCAAACCCAGTGACCCTGATGTCATACAGATAATTAAAATATAAAATATTATCATATCATATCCATACCATATGTGTAAGTTGTGGTTCGATATTTTTTTCTTATTTTTTATATCAAGACCCAATTCTTTAGCTGTGTTACTTTACATAAGGAAGAGGTTACAGGAATGAATCTTGTTAATTTTATCATTTGTGATGGATCGATGACCCGGTTAGGTTGTTTTAAACCAGCTAGATCTTTGAAACAGGAATGGTTTTATAGAAGAAATAGAAAAGGTAAAGCGATTTGGGATGGGTGTTTTTATCATCCAACTGTGCAAATGGTTTAAAACAAAAACACAATTGGAAACCTCACTCTGGTGTTTATTAAGGGGGTGTTCCACAATGTGATTCGTTTTGTTTTCCAAAATAAAAACACATGTGGCAAGGCAGTGTTGGAAACCAATGTTGTTTCCTAAGAGGTATTTTTTGAGAAAACGGTGCTGCATTGGCATATGCCATTTTCTTAAAAAATGTTTTTTTTCTTTTTTTCTATTGGTACCATTATTGTTGCTGTCACATAGGTGCTTTTCAATGCCATATCAGCAAACTGTTGCTACTTGCTAGCAGTAGTAAAGAGGGTGTGTTCTTATACCACACTTTTCCCAATTTCTAAGGCGTGGTCTAAAAAAATGTTTTTTGGAAAAATGCATGACCAAGCATCAGGCGTTGTTTGAAAAAACAGATACCAGATGTGGCACGGATGCATTGTTTTAAAAGTATTAAGCCTTAAGGCATGAGGCTTATGCCTCACAACTTTAATGTAAGGCTTAAGTGTTTATCAAAATGAGGCATAAGCCTCAAGCCTCAAGGCGTGGGGCGGCGTAAAAGGGCATAAGCCTCAAGTATCAATGATTAATTAATGATTTATTGCAAAACAAATTTCTTATGCATTTTTATAGTTCAAAATATATGGAAGAATCACTTCAATAGTTATAGGCCAAATAATTTAAAAAGTAAAAATGAAAAACCAATAAGGAAAATCAAGTTTTATTAATTTCTTTTAGTATTTTAAGAGAGTTCAATGCAAAAAGGGCCAATCAAGTTCTTAGTTTCTTTTAGATGTATCAAGGGATTTTCTTTTTTCTAATTGTTCTAAATATAGCATCCCAAGTTTGTTATTTTTCTCATTTCTTTTCCTAATAGGTTTATTTTCTTTTTATTGATTTTTTTTTGCATAGATGAAATTAAATTAGTTGTTTTCTTTCTTCTAAACTTTTGAATGACCATAAATCTAATCTCCAATTATATTGATGATTCTTCATATATTTTTTTTCTTCTAATGATTATTTGAATTATTTAAGAAATTTGTATTTTGAAACATGAAATGTAAAATGTTTATAATTATTAGTTGATTAGTTATTATTTTATTTAGTGCTTAAATGCTGAAATTTACTACTTATAAACTTTTATTTTATAGATATTTATATCTTCTATCATTCTAACACGGTATACTATATGTTATTTTTATCAGTTTATAAACTTTAATTAATTTTATTCTTAAGTTGTGTGGCTTACGCAACACTTTAAAGCTTACACCTTACACCTCACCTTTTTTGGGATATTACACCTCAATTATGCCTTTAGTTTTTTAAAACCTTGATGCCGTGCCATTTTTCGAAGAAATGGCATCAGTTCCAAACACCAGCTTAGAAAACAAAATGAATCACATTGATCTAACAAGTCTGGACTGCCAATGCAATTGGATATGTGTGGTCCAAATTGTCAAGAAAACCTATACAAACTGTTAAAAAGTTTTAATGAATATTGAATGGCAATTTGTTGGCTTAATGCTAGCAGTCAAACTTTTAGTAGTGGTTATAACCGACACTATAATTTTAGTAGCAGTAATGACCACCACCATAGGTCCGCATGCATCATGCTATTCCATCCATGTCTTTAAATACTAATACAATACACCTTGCATCGGGCATATTGTATTGATATTTTAAAGTCAAAAGCCACCCTGAAAAAGCCCTCTCAAACAGGCCCTAAGTGCCCATTTTGCATGGCCTTTTGGCTTTGCAAGTGAGCCTCACCTAAGAAGCTAAAGGTGTGAACAGAGCAAATTCCAATCAAATTATTTAAATTTAAATTTGATTAAATAATCAAATATTATTACACATACATACATATATTTATATATACCAAACCAAGGTTCAAAGTATTGGTACGTATCGGGGGCTTCCCAATATGCTCCTACAGGGAGTGTTTCAAATATATATATATACCCAATATGCCACTACTGATGTATCAGGCATATTGATACTTTGCAGTTTGCACCAAACAAGGGGAGCCCTCCCATAAGCATCACACATACAATTGATTAAATTGCCAACCTAAGGAAAGACTCTCAAAACCCATAACTCTATGACCAAAGTTAGCCAACCAGTTCGTTGCCTTTGCCCATTTGCCTTTCTAAAAACAAGACATGAGAATACAATAGTTAAACAGAGATTAAAGCAAACAAAAATAAGACCATGGGAGGTGTTTAACCATTTCCTTGAAAGCTATTGATTACAAACATGAAATCCAGGGATGGCAATTTCCCTCGTAAAACCGGGGCCCCGCCCCACCCCACCCCGAATGGGGCTGGTTTTCCCCATCCCTAAATGGGGATAGGGCGAGGATAGGAAAAATATTTTTTTTTTCAAATCGAGGACGGGCCAAGGACGGGTTTTGTATATAATTCCCCAAACCTAAAGGTAAATTAGTAAAATTTCTCTAGGTTTATTATTGATATTTAAAATATTTCTAAAATTTTCCTAAATTCTTAAAATCCTAAGATCCCATAATTCCATATTTTGAAATACCCCTAAAATATTATAATTCAATTCCTAAAATACCCCCAAATTCCTTTATCCCATATGTAAATTATCCACAAAATGGATAATTTTTAAGTAGCTGCCTTGGAACAGTAAAAATTCAAAGATTCCCCATCCCCAAGGAGTAGATGCCTCGCCCAAAACCCACCCCACCAGCAGGGTTGGGGCAAAGTATCTTGACTACGGGGCAGGGACAAAGAGGGGGTGCCCCACCCCAAACCCGCCCCGTTGCCATTCCTAATGAAATCTCCTTCAATAATGATTCTTATGTACCATACCAGTTCGGGGTAGTGATATATTTTCTTTACATCCTATGGAAGTAAACTCCATGACACTATTCCTATCCCTCTCGATTATTGGGGAGTCCAACAAATATTTTGAAATATTTTATTATTCCTATTTTTCCAACAAGCATTTTGAATTTGATTCAATTATGTCAAGTCTATTCTATTTTTCCACCCATGTGGACAGCATAAAAGAAATGTTTGGTGAAAATCTAAAAAAAAAAAGCCCAGATTTGTTATCCTTCAGCCAAAATAGAGCTCTCAATTAATTGAAGCCTTTTTTTTGTGGTTTCTGCAAAACAACTCAACCAAAGCTTCAAGCTTCAGCCATCCAAATAGGTCCCAAACTGTGCTTTTTGGACCTAAAAGCACATATCTTGCTCATTCATACATCATGTCCATCATTAGGGGACCGCAAGTAGTGATGTCAGTGGACAATGGATGGAATCATTGACCTGATAAATCACCATGGGAAACTCTTGCTAAATACATCCTGTAGACTGTGGCATTGATATATTTGTGTTGATATGTGTTATATATAAGAGAATGAAAAAGGTCAGGTCAGATTCAATAACCTCCATTTAGTCAGGTCAGGTCAGGTCACGCCCTAATTAAAGTATTCACTGAAATAGGAGACCGTTGCCATTGGACAATCTTCAGGAATTCACATCGGCACCTCACTGCACATCCCAACCGTATATTAATAACATCCTTCCATGACAAGTACGGGAAATATTTCAAATGCACGTTGAGAGGTGCATGCACAACGTGTGAGCCGCCAACCTGAACTCAAATCTTCAGACTCACCTACTATCAAACATAAAGGTTAAGGGCCCTACCGCTTCCTTGGATCATCAATCAAAACAATAATTGTCAGTCCTTATCATGTCTTTCAAGTATTATAGCTTGTAGGTTGTAAAAGTTAAATTTGATTTTATAATGTGCGGTTATATATTTATCCTTTACTTTGGCATGCATAGCACGTGCCATTTACATTAGTACCTAAAAATCTGATAATGTGAAATAGTAACCAATCAGCTGATATATTCATCAAAAAAATTCAGAGGATTCTGATTGGTCAAAGTTCTCCCGGCGGGCATCATAAAAATTGCCTTGTAAACAAGGCTCAAATAGGTAACTACAGATTGGGTGGTTGCCAATGTACAAAATAAACTCCATGTTCGTCCCTCTGATTTGCAGACAGTATGATATGGAACGAGAGAGCATAAACGTTATGATGCAAAAGTAATGGTTAGACGTCCTTCATAAGCCAAAATATTCCTCGGGAAGATAAAATTTTAATCCCAGCACCTACATACAAAAGTAAAGTTTACATTAGTCAACGAATGGTTAATATCAATAGACCGTTTGGATCGTGGCAACAGCAGATATTTTAAACCTTGAAACTCTCATCACAAACAGATTTCTTAGACGTGTTTCTATTATCATCGACAAAATTAATTTCCCACAGTTAGGTGGTACATCTCCGGTAAATTGAAGATGGACAGAACCTCGAGCAACTTAGCTGGAAGAAAAATCAGCAAAAAGAACAGATGCAAGAAGATATTAGATCTTCAATAGTTTGGGGATGGGAAGATGAAGAGTGAGGATTTGAGATAATATGAATATCAGATAGCCAAGGACATAAAGCAAGGACGAAGAACAGAGAGCTTGATGATGTGGAGGGCTAGTATCAGACCTCTGGCTCAATGCTTGAAGAGTAGAGGACAAGATGCTTTGAAGATATTAGAATGCATCCATTGGATTGGATCCTTATCTGATCAAATCAAACCATATCCAATTTAATCCAATAAGACGTGCATAACAGTCTATGTACCAACTACAGTCAACATGCCAGTGCTCCATACACATGGAGCCCATACCACATGTGGGTCTCATGTGTACGGAACACTGACATGTTCACTTATGATTAGTTACATAGTCCATTATGCACGTGTTTGCAGCAGATACGGACCCTATATTTACCAGATTAAAGGGAAGAAACTGAGAGTGCTTTTCAATGCTTCCAGGAAGTCAATTTTCAATGCTAAAATAAGTTTTTCATAGAAGCTGTTTCCAAAAGTCAAGAGCCGGGGAAACCTCAAAGGTAAATTTCCATTTAGCCTTCCCAAGGGAAACCTTATGATACACATACACCCAGGGAAACCTTATGGTCATGGACCCTGAATTGTCTTCTTGTGTTTATGCTAAATCATTCCCCGGAAGCATTGCTATGCCCAGTTGTGGTGGAAAATGAGCAAGGGTTCCTGCATCATTTTGGAGAACTAAGATTCAGTCCTCACAAAACAGTGCTCACACCGTACTCACAGCCACTTGCAACCATGTATTGGGAATATCTCCGTACTTGTATGTTTTTATTCATGAATAAATATTCCCAATGCACAGCTGCAACTGGCTGTGAGTATGGTGTGAGCACTATTTTGTGAGGGCTGAAACCGATCTCTTTGGATGAATGGAATGGTGAAACAGGACTCGTATAGCCGACCCTATATAGTTGGAATAAGGCCCTAACCCGATTCTAATCAAGACATAATATCAAAACTCAAAACCGGCCCAATTATAATCAGGACAAGTGATGCAAGACCCAGATCCTAGTACAATTGGATTGCTTCTACTCAGTTCTATTGGATTTACCAACCAATTGCAGACCTAACAACTATTGGTGCACCCAACAAGTTATAACAAATCTGTCAGCATAATTCAAACGGATCCCAATATCCCATTGATCCTTAAGAAAATATATTGTATAAATCCAATTATCCAAACCTGTCCATAAATTAGCCCCAAAATCCTCTCCTTTTGCCTCTTTGAATTCTAAATGTGCTAATGCCCAGTCCACAACCAAAGATCCAATATCAGCAACAACTTTGTCTCTTGGTTGTTTTTAATCTTCAAAAATGTCTGTTTCTTTCCTTCCAAATACCCTAGCACACTGCAAAAGGGATGATGCACCAGGAATTTTTCCTTTTTTCACCACATTTAAGTGAATATCTCCTTTGTCTGAGACATAGCTGGTCTTGTAGCCTGGAATAATGGGAAAAAGAAATAACATACAAATTCCGCTATTCTGTAATAGATGAGTAAATGTGAAGCATCATCTTCTTTTCTATCATTACACATCAGACAAATGCTTGGCAGCTGAAGTATCCAAAAGTTAAAATACCATCCATCAACAATAGCCATGTAGATGCTTCAAGCCTAGGAGAGATTGGATTATCCCACACCCCTCTAACAAATGCACTCTCAAGTCTCAACTTGCCCTCCTACCAAAGGTTCATAAAATGACTTGACAGAAAATGCCTCATCCTTGCACTCTTCCACCAAATCATGTCAGTTTTGACAGTGTTACCTTCCAAGCTTCCAATTTTAATAACATGGCACACTCACCAATTTCTTTATCAAGCAATGATCTTCTGAAAATTCGACACCACACAATCTGTTCCTCCTCTTTTCAAAAAATTGACCCACTGATATATCATTGGAACTCAGCTTAAACAACCTAGGATAGATTTCACAAACCTTACATCTCCACGCCATTCATCCTCCCAAAACCTTGCCATATTACCATCTCTCACCATAAATTTAGAGAACCTAACAAATTCTATCTGGAACTTCATAATCCCTTTACATAGACATACTCGAAATGAGAAAGATACTTCTCTAGAATCCCATTCGAACCTGACCACCACATATTTACTAAGCACCACTTTCTCACAGTGAATCTCTCTTTCCCCAATCTCCATAACCATTCACCTAGCAAGGCTCTATTTAGATCAATAGTTCTTATTCCCAAACCACACAACTTCTTAGGCGTGCAAACATAATCTGATTTAACCAACACAATTTTCTTCCTTTCACCTCCTCCCTCCCAAAGAAAATCTCATTGTATCTTCCCCATCTTCGCTGCTTTTGCTGGAACTTTTAGTATTGATATGAAATAAACTGGTAAGCCAACCACAACACTCTTAGTAAGAGTAATCATGCTACCCAATGACAAATATCTACTTATCCATGATGCCAATCTATCCACACCCAGCTGCCACGTAGGAAGAAAAAAAAAAAAGATAAACTTTAGCTCCAATTAAAATCCAGCGCCTCAGTTTCCACCTCTACAGGCTTTCAGTCTCATGGCGGTGGAGGTGATAATACAGATATTGGTTGGATAGATATGAAGCTCCTTTGGTGGCTTTTCATCATCTCACCAGGTAGGGTCATTTTTTGGTGTCCAGGATGGGTAACTCTTCTCATGGAATCCTACATATGCCAATACCATTCTCTCTTGACAAGAGAAATACATACTGGAACTTGCAAGTGATTCATTGTTGAAGTGATATTTATATTTGGTTATTTCTAATTTGTAATTGGTATTTGTTTGGCCTTTGAGGCCTTTTCATGTGTATTTTCCTTTTGTTGTAATAAATGAGTTTAACCACTGAAGAGAAAGGGGGAATTTTTCATAGAAAGATCATTCAATTTGAAAGGCAATCTCTGTTGTGATATTTTGATTATCCCAAACAACCAAGGATTTTAGCATTTTTCAAACTACATGGGCTGGCTCACCTGACGTCAAAGAAATTTGCATTCATTCATTATGAGTACATAAAGGGAAACAGATTGCATCATCAAGCACAGGTGGATGGTTATTCAAGGAATCAAATAAAACCAAAATGCTGAGAAATTAAACTATCTGAAAATACAATAAAATGATAAATATATTAAGAAGTTTTGAGAACACCTGTGCAAACTTGATATCTGCATCACTATGATCATTGATTCTCCCAGCTGCGTCACCAACATAAAAGGATCTACAGTGCAGAGACAAGTTATATCAGACAATGGTCTCTTGACCTCTTAGAATAGAAAAAAATGGTAGATGACAGGCAACTGGATAGAAATTATTGAGAAATTATTAGCTAGCACCAATGTAAACTCCTTACAGGAAACTAGTAGAAACAATATATCAAAAATCAAAACTTAAGAGCATGGGAGAAAAGAAAGAGATTAGAATAATAACTGATCCATGTCAATTGCAATGCCAGAATTGAAATGCTGTTCCATTAGTCTCCACATTCCAGGTTTGGGCTTACGAAAGGAATCTTCTGTTTGACCACCAGTGCTTCCTAATCCACAAGCTATAAAGACCTGCATCCAGATGTATCATAAGTAAATTGCCTGCAATCTCCAGTTATTTCCACATAAGCTATATGTGCTGTGGCAAGGAAGGTTTCAGATGTACAATCCTTGCAAACATTTTCCAAAGTTAGGCAAATGCTAACAGTTAATAACAAAAAATACCTATTAATTCCTACTTCCCTAAAGAATACCCTGCTTCAAAACAATCATCAGATAGAATATTCAGCTGTAGTTTGTATATGTGGATGGAGTAACCTGCCTCTCTACCTGCAATTTCCTGGATGAGTCCATCAACCTAGATGGTCCAGCAAATAGAGCAACTATAGTGTAGGTACAACTAATTATACATAAGCAAAAAAATGCTGAACACCCATTAGTTTTAGTTTATCAAGTCAATCATCTTTTCTTTTCATGGTCAATAAAAATATGTACAATAGCCACAAAAGGTTTCACAAAGTAGATGGTTCAGACTGCCCATAGGATACCTTTGACATAAACCATCAAGAGTTCTTTTTTTCCTTAATTTTTTGAAGAGCTAAACTAAAATTGTATTAATAAAAAGAAAGCTGTACAAGTAGATCAGGTTCACTGTACAAAAAGTTTCTGTACATATGAACATCCTTAAGAGACCCCAAAAAAATCAACAGCCAAAAAAGAAGACAAAAAATCCTCTTTCAAATGTATGTTAATGCTCAGTCATCCTCTAAGTTTCTCAACTATTCGATTTACCAACTTCTCCTCCTGAGATTGTTTTTTATTAAAAAAAAATCCTCTTATTTCTTTCACCACATACCACAAAAAAGCCAGAAGGCAGACCACAAAAAAAAAAAAAAATCCTCTTATTTCTTTCACCACATCCCGCTTTACAAAAGAAATTTAACAGAATTGAGCACACAACTGTTATAAAAGATGGCTTTAAAGAAATGTGACCAGATTCTGAAAGAAAACCCACAATGAAGGAACAAATGATTAGATGTCTCAATTTTGTTACCATCAAGAGTTCTTTGATGATCTATGACTACATACATGATACACCATATGCATTAAAACATGCAAGCCCCTCTCGTTCATAGTGATCCACCATGAATAATGTACTCAACTGAGTAGACTTACCCATATTGGTGAGTATGCACTCTAGTCATTATAAACAAATAGACAAGAATCATTTCCATTCTTTGTCCAAAAACAAAGTACTTAATTGAATGACCTTACCTATATTTGCACTATTCAATTATTCACTCCAATCGTTGTAAACCATATAAAAACAAGGCATCAGAATCTAGTGGCACCACTGAAAAATCACAAATAAGTTAATATTACAGAAAGAATTGTACAGAAACCTGAATTGGGACTTTGACATGCTTAATGAATTTGTTGAGCCGTCCAATTTTAGAGTCAACAGCTACCTGTCTCTTATTCTTCCAGCGCTCAATGTTTGATTCATTGGTGAAAATTACCTACAAATGATGAAATTTTTAAATTAAAGGTGTAGACTACTTCCACACCTAACAAGCAAAATGACTTTGATCAGCTGGTCACAAGAACACAAGTTTTTTGGAGGAAAAGATTCCACTTCATTATAAGGATTTGGTACTCTTAAACATGAGAGAGAAACAAACCAGCTTGTAACCATCATTGTACAGTATCTGCAGCTTCTGCGGTATTGATGGATACAGAAGGGACCAAGCATCAGCACCAATTCTGAGATTTAAAGAAGTAATAATTAATTATTGATCTGGAAATACTTGTATAAAATGTAATTATACACTTTGCATTTCTACTCATTAATAAAATTTATCAGCTTCTGATCCAAAAAACATTTAATTGTTGTATCAGTATGTTTGCAAGATGGTTTGCTTAAAAATAGAACATTAAAAGACTGTTTATTTTTCCAAAGAAAAGAGAACCACAAACACAGAAATACTGCTTACTTGAGTACATCCAATTCAAATATAGATTCATCCAATGTGTCAAAATGTGTATGATGTTGGAAGCAATTGGTACAAACTACTCTTGAAAGGCATTCAAAGTAACCAGGATTTATAATGCCCAAGGATTAAAACATCACTATGAATATTGGGGGGTGGGGGTTAGCGATACACATAATAGATGTGGATACATTAGAAGGATCTAGACAAACATAATATGGTTAAGAAACGTGTAAATCTAACAGGTTCACAAAAAAGTAGTTTTGGTTATAAAATACTAGTAACAAGGTACAAGAAACATTATTGATAAAACAATAAGGCATAAGAAATTATAGAAATAGAAAAATATTTTACCAATCTATAGTCTATACTGAGAATTACCATGTATAGTGAGGACAAGGGCTTGTAGTTTCGTTTTAGTGATCTGGTAACGTCGGTGACTGGTTTTAGTGAGGGTTTGTAGTTTCATTTTTTCTCAGTCCATATGGCTCACTACTTCCCTCCCAGCAAATCTGCTGGAGGGAAGAGAAGATGGGATGCGAACAACTGGTATCGAAGAGTGGAGAAAGAAGTGAGGACAAGGGCTAACTTTTCCTAGAGTAATGCGAAAGCAACAGGAGCCTGGCCTGGTTTTGGGTCGTCGGAGGTGAAGAAGGTTGGCGACAAATGGGTTGTAGTTACTGACCCTCAGGCGGATGCAAGAAGAGAGTTTTTTGTGGAACTATTTGGTGGGGAGGTTTCGGTGGGGGGAGGGGATTAGGGAAGTGGAGACTTGGATAAACAGGCAATGGCGAGAGATGGGGGTGGTAAAAGTGAAGAAAATGGCAGATGGTCTCTTCCTTTTCATCTACCCTTCAAGAGCTGATGCGGAATGGGTTTTACGGAATGGGCCTTGGCATCTAGGGAGAAATCCGCTCATGTTGGATTGGTGGGGTGCGAGTGCGGGCTGCCCCTGCCCAAATCATTTTTCTGAAGGGGAGGACTTGGAGTCGGTATGGATCAGGGTGTTCGGTCTCCCTCTTCTTCTCTAGTGTCCAAGTGTAACAAAATCTATCGGTGATGCCTGTAGGGGCTTCACTGAGACGGATGATTTACCACTGGAGATTGCTACTTGTGAGTGGGTCAGAATTAAGGTTCGTAGGGAGAAATCCGCTCTTGCTGAATTGAAGTTGTTGTGGGGGGAAGTCCTGTTTTCCACCCAAATCTGGTCGGAGTTTCTACCGTCTGTATGCATATGGAGAGGGGGAGAAGGGATGTTTGGGGGTGTTCAGAGAGAGGGGAGAGTGATTTCAGATTGTACCAAGACATTGGTCTTTCAAGAATCTGGTGAAGGCTTCCAACCCCGAACGTCTGCAGGTGTGTTGCATCTGAATCCTCGTGCTCAGTCGAGCTCCCCGACAGTCGATGGTAGAGAAGAAGAGATGGGCTCAGTTTTATCCCGAGCCCTCTGATCTCAAAGGGAGGTGTCCAGTGGGATGGGTTTTGGTGTGTGGCTCATTGTGACACTAGCAAGTGCACTAGCCGTTCAAGTAATAAAGTAGTGAGTGAAGTATCGTTCCCACGAGGATTTAGGAAACAATTACCAATACTAAATTGAGCACTTCTTATCTGATCAACAAATAAATCAAAACTCTAATGAAAGCTAAGAAATCCTAAATTAAAATCTATCTAAATCATTGGTCCAATTGCCTTCAATTCAGGTTAGAAGAGTAAGCAGTAAATGTCAATCTCAGAATTCAGCAATCTATCAATTTGGATCATTCGAATGAATCATGATTGAACCTTGGTTTGGTGAAACCCCAAGGTCATGAACAGCCTCTCTCAAGCGCATGTTCATCCTATGCATGAGTGACGGTTCTCCTATCTCTAGCAAGAATCTAATCCCCATGCATGCATTTCTTCAAACACTTTTAAGGCATCAATTCAAATCTGAATTGATCACCAACTGAATTGTGCAAGTTATCTCTAACCTTGCACTCAATTCAGTTCTTGAATAGTAGATCTGAATTCCTAGAGTCTCTCTCAAGCACTCTAGGGATTCCAAGCTGTAGATTAATTCGCCCAATCTGAAAATTGCAGATCTGAATTCTCTTTCAAGCAATTCAGATCTTGCAATCTCATATCTGAGAATTCAGATCTGAGTTTTGAAGATTAGTTGGCCGAATTACTCTACAATCACACCCTTATTCAAGAAACTTCAAGTACAATGCATGACCATTTGAATGAATCAAAAAGAATTAGATTGATGAACTGAAATTTTACAAGCTGAAATACATCAAGGAAGAATAGAAACAAGGAGAAAGAAGAAAGAACAAATAACTAAGAAACTGAATTCAAATCAAAAGATGATGAAACTACAAATGATTTATTACAAAAGATCTTTGAATCACAAACCCTCAATTCGAACTCACCTTCTTCTTCTAGCTTGCTTGTCTTGAACTTCCTTCAGCCCTTCTTCTTCTTCTTCCTTGCGCCTAGCCTTCTTCTCTTCTCTTCTCTCAAGGTGGCCGAACCTCTAAGAGTGGGAGAGCCTTTCTCTCAAGCAATTGAACAACTTTCTCCCCTCCTAGAGGCCTCCTTATATAGTTTTTCAAGGGGGCTCTTGCCCCTTCTTGAAGCCTCTAGAATGGGGTGTATTACACCCCTCATGAACCTTCTAGAGTACTCCCTCCTTCTCTTCAAGAAACATCTAGGAGTTGCCGCCCCTAACTCCCTTTGGGCTGCTATTTGGGCTACAACTTAGCTTGCTTTTGAGCTCATGTGGGCTACACTCTAGGCTGTTATTTGGGCTAAAAATGGGCCTTCCTTGCTGGGCCGAATTCTCCTCATAGCTAGGCTTTATTTTCTTGGGTTTTCTCAAGGAATTCACTTGCTCTTTTTGGGCCGAAGTGCTCTCTCTTGCTTCCACGACCGGGCTGGACTGAAATTGGTCTTTTTGAACCTTCTTTTCTTGCCTTTTTCCTTCATTTTCTTGGATTGATTATCCCTGAACTTATTCTTAGCATTAAGCTAAATTAAGGCAAAAATTAATAAAACCGGCATAAAAATCCATGCTAAAGTCCTCAAAAATTATAGATAAATTGTAAGTTCATCAGGTTTCGAATTTCAAACTCTAGGGCTAGAGGGCAGACTTTGGGAGTAGAGGACATTAAATGCCTAATTAAAGAGTGTTTGGCTGAGATGCACGTGGCACCTAGGGAGGGTTGCTCGCCAAGAAACCAGGGTATGGACCGACAGCTACCTTATTCTGAGAACCACATGGCCCAAGATAATTTAGAAGAAGGTAATGGGCCAATTTCGCCACCTCCAGCCCAGTCAAAGTCCCCCCTCTTTATTTCGGGTTTTGGGCCTGGGCCCCAAGCAATTAGTGAGTCCAGGCTTCCTCTTGGACATAGGACGCCCAGTAGCCCGACTTTTAGGAATCTCGAATGGTCAAGCCAGCCTCTTAAAGGTTCTGGAGTCAACCGGGGTTCTCATTACCAACGGTCAAGTTCTCTACGGGTGGAGACAAAGGACGATAGGGGAGCTTTGGACCTTCACTCTCTTACTTCAAAGCCTCTACCTCCATCGGCTGCTTCACTTGGGGCCGAAACCTAGCTAGATGCTCAACAGTTTGCCTTGTCGAGAGTAGAAGACGCCCAGACTAAGGTGGATCCAATTGCGATGGTGGTTTCAGATTCACAAGCTGAAGACAGGGGAGATGATCAAGACCATGCCAGGCGGAAGTAAGAAGGAAAAGTGCTACCACTGAGGGTGTTGAAATAGCAAATCAGACGCAGAAGAACAGTAGATTGATGTTGTTTCAGTCGAGTCAGGGAGGTAAACAACCATTGACCTCTAGTGCTTCCTCCTGGGTTTCATTAAAACTGTTGGGATTGGGTAATTTTCTGGGGATTTCGTTAGAGGGGTTGGAGGAGGAGACATCAAATACTTGGAGTGAGTTGAACAAAGAGTTCTTATGGCAAGGGGGAATGTTGCAGCAAAGAAGGGAGGAAATAAATCCAAGAGAAGCAGAGAAATGATGCGGTTAACATGGGGTTCAAACAGCAAGGCTGGCAGTAGTGAGGGGAGTGTGAGGGGGGGAGAAAGTCCTGAGGAATAAGTTTGCTTTGGATTCAGGTGTTTGTAATGGAGTTAAAATTGCTATCTTGGAATGTAAGGGGTTTGGAGTCGGGTAGAAGAAGGCCTGTAGTGTGTGAGTCTCTGAAGAAGTCAGGGTCGAAAGTTGTTTTGCTACAAGAAACCAAGCTGGATAGTGTAGAGGCTGCAGTAGTTAGAAGCATCTAGGGGGAGGGAGAAGTTAGACGGAGAGCAAAGCTAGCAGTTGGGAGTGCAGGGGGACTGCTAAGTATGTGGGATCCGTCGGTTTGTAGTTTGATTTCCTCTCATATTGGAAATTTCTCGATTTCCCTACCTCTGAAATTTGCAGATGGGAATGTTTGTCGAGTCACAAATGTGTATGGTCCTAATGATCAAAGTCTGCGGGAGGAGTTTTGGGAGGAGCTGGCTGTGGTGAGGGAAAGTATGTCTTACCCTTGGGTTATTGGTGGTGATTTTAATGTCACTTTGTCTGCTGAATAGAGAAATTCTAGAGGGAAAAGATCCAAGGATATGATTCAGTTTGCTGACTTCATCAACAGATTTGAATTAATAGACTAACACCTTCATGGTAGTCGGTTTACTTGGACCAACAATCAAGATATCCCTACTCTTATGAGACTAGACAGGTTTTTGGTTACCTCTAATTTTTTTGGAAAAGGTAAAGTAAATTTATTCAACACAAACAAACTGCAATTCAGACTCAAAAAGGCAGTCTCAAAAGCAGCCAAGATTACAACTTCCACCAGGAACAAGATTGAAATAAAACAGGCAAGCTAATATTCCTAAACTCCCCAGAAATGGAGATCCAAGAAATCAGCTTACCCATAGCTTTCTGAATTACATCATCCAAATCCTTTGACCTATTACATCTACCATTTCTCTCAGTCCAAATGGACCACAACACAGCAGCTGGGATTGTATTCCACATAAGTCTTCCCTTCTTATTCAGACCCTTCCGCTTCCAACAACAGAGGAGGTCCTTAACTGATCTTGGCATGACCCACTTAGCACCCAAAGCTTGGAAAAAATGCATCCAGATCTGAAGAGAGAACGGACAATGAAGACATAGGTTATCTGTAGTTTCTGCATCCTTCCCACAAAGAACACAATTTGGATCCATAATTGGAATGCCTCTTCTCAGCAGATTTGATCTTTAAAGACACTTGTCCAGAGCCATCGTCCACACTAGAAAGTTAGCTTTAGAAGGGCTCATCGGATTCCAAATCAGAGCAGCTGGGAAATCAGCATGCCCCTCACTACATAATTTATCAACCATGGACTTCACAGTAAAGATCCCATCCGATTTCCACTTCCAGCACAACTCATCCTCCCCCAATCCATCAATCTTCTGGCTAAAGAGGGTCTTCAGCAGCTCCAAGAATTCTTCCAACTCCCAGTCAAACAAGTTCCTCCTTAAAAGAGGGGACCAAGCAACTGAGCTCTCCTCCAGAGAGAAGTAGTCAACCGCAGTAGCCTCATGATTCACTGCACAACTGAATATGTGAGGGAATGAAACAGCAAGAGGGCCTTCTGAACACCATTCATCACTCCAAAATTTTGTTCTATCACCTTTACCAACTTTCACAGAAATCCCTTCTCCGAAAATAGGAAAAAATCTCATAATTCCTTTCCACAGAGAATTACCCCAAGGGGGGGGGCGCTCTAGTTCTCCAGTCTATCCACTCCCATACTTAACAGCAATAAGAGATCTCCACCAAGCATTTCTCTCAGTCGAGAATCTCCAGATCCACTTGCACAAAAGGGCAGTGTTGAAACTCTTTACCTTCCTTATTCCAAGACCACCTGATTCCTTAGGGAGACAGACTTGGTCCCAGTTAACTAGATGAACCTTGCTGTCCTCCTCCCAGCCTTTCCAAAGGAAATTCCTCTCAAGCTGTTCCAATATCTTTGCCACACCAACAGGGATAGGAATTAGGGATAAGAAATAAGTTGGAAAATTCCTCTGAAGCTGTTCCAATCTCTTAGCCACACCAACAGGGATAGGAATTAGGGATAAGAAATAAGTTGGCAAATTAGAGAGAGTACTTTTGATCAAGGTTACCCTCCCTCCAAAAGAGAGGTACTTCACCTTCCAAGAAGATAATTTCCTCTCCATTCTCTCAATGACTGGATCCCAAATCGAGGGAGGGAGACAATTTGCCCCCAAAGGGAGACCCAAGTACTTCACAGGAAGAAAATCAGTCTTACAGGCCAAGGTATCAGCACACTCCTCTAAATTATAAACCTGCCCCACCAGAATGATAGAACTTTTGTTCAAGTTCACCTTAAGCCCAGACACCACTTCAAACCAAATTAAAACACCAAGCATGAGATTCAACTGGGATGGGGAAGCATCCATAAAACACAATGCGTCATCAGCAAACTGAAGAAGATTAACCTTTTCCCCCCTCCTGACAAATTGCAAAGCCTTCCCAACTGCCATCTTCAGCAACCCTTTTGCAGAAAAGGGTAAGGATTTCCATTACACAGATAAACAGAAAAAGGGACAGAGGATCTCCCTGCCTCAGCCCCCTAGAACTTTCAAAGAAGCCAGCTGACTGGCCATTAATCAGAACTGAGAATTTAGGAGATGTTGTACAAACCTTAATCCAATTCCTCCATTTCTGCCCAAAGTTCATATGATGTAGAACAGAATCCAAACACCTCCAATTAACATGATCATAAGCTTTCTCTATATCTAATTTGCAGATTAAACCTGGAACACCCTCTCTTCTTCTCGAGTGATTTAATTCATTAGCAATGAGAACCGAATCAAGCATCTGCTTACCAGGCACAAAAGCACATTGATTGTTAGAAATGACACTTCCTAACACCCCTTTCATTCTCTCAGCAAGGACTTTAGCCAAAATCTTGTAGAAACTATGGAGAAGACTGATGGGCCTAAAGTCTTTAACATTCACAGCCCCCTCAACTTTTGGAACAAGAGTAATGAAAGTAGCATTCAAACTCCTTTGAAGGGAAGCATTTTCGTGAAAAGCCTGAAAAACCTTCATAATGTCTTGCTTAATAGTATCCCAGCATTTGGTATAGAACAAAATGGTGAGACCATCCGGGCCAGGAGACTTATCAGCCACCATCAAGGAAATAACAGATTTGACCTCCTCTGAGAACGGCCTCTCAATATACAGCTTTTGATCTTCACTTAACTGCTTAAAAGGGAGATTCCTGGGAAAAGGCCTACAAGTCCAAAATTCTGTATAGAGCTTTTTATAACAACTTGTAGCCACCCCTTTAATATCAGCATCGGAAATCCCAACCTTACCATCCCATTCCAGCTTGGAAATAGAAGAAGCTCTCAACCTTGCATTGACCATCTAATGAAAAAAGTGTGTATTTTTATCTCCCTCTTTCAGCCACCTCACCTTGGCCCTCTGTCTCCACTTAATCTCATCCTCCACAGCCAATCTGTCATACCTTAGCTTTGCTTGAGCTCTTTTGAGTCTGCTTTCCTCGGAAATGGGGCCCACCTCTTCAGCAAAATCGATGTCCTTAATGGTACTAAAAAGGGCACACTTCTCTATTTCTGACTTCAAGGAGAGCTCCTTTCTCCAAAGCATTAATTTCTCTTTAACTGCACCTAATTTCCTTGCCAAGATATAAGAAGCTGAACCTTCCGCTTGCAGCCCATTCCACACATCCTTCAAAATCTGAATAAGCTTTGCCTCTTCCAACCAAGAGTTCTCTAGCTTGAATGGGGCTTTAACTTTGCCTCGACAACTACAAACCAACTGGATTGGACAATGATCAGACACTGGTCTAGGGACGGCAACCTGCCTGAAATCAGGGAATAAATCATCCCAACTGTGAGAAACCAAGAACCTATCCAATCTCACCAGAGTAGGGGAATGTTGATTATTTGTCCAGGTGAACCGACTGCCCTGAAGGGGAAGATCCACCAGCTCAAAACTGTTAATAAAATCTGCAAACTGGATCATCTCCCTAGATCTCCTACCTCTTGTACTCTTTTCATCGGCAGAGAGGCAAACATTAAAGTCACCTCCCATCACCCAAGGAATAGACAAATTGGCTCTCACTCCTGCCAATTACTCCCAAAAATCACCCCAGCGGCTTCTATTTCTAGGACCATAAACATTTGTAACTTGACATAATTTATTATCAAAAAACTTCAGCACCAATGAAACTGAGAAATTACCAACATGAGCATAAACAAGACTGCAAATAGTGGGATCCCAAAGAGTCACCAGGCCCCCAACACTACCCACAGCCACCCCTTCACCCCATATACTTCTGATAATGGCAGCATCCATGTAATCCAATTTAGTTTCTTGCAGCATAATTATCTTCGACTCCAATTTCTTCAAAGAAGCACACACCACAACATGCCTTCTACCTGAACACAAACCTCTAACATTCCAAGATAATAATTTCAAATCCATCTGATTCATAAGAAGAACATCAGTCATTCTCCAACCAGAACTCAAAGTCTTTTCCCTCCCCTCGACGTCCCCTCACTAGACCCCACCTTGTCATTCAGCCCCCAAATCAACCTCATCAATTACCTACTCCTCTTTGAATTTGTCCCCCCTCTCTTAGCTGCAAGCTTCCCTCTTTCCAACATAACCCTGTGTTCAATCCCCTCCAAGAACTTGATTGTTTCCTCTTCCAAACCCTCCATTGACACACCCAAGAATGTACCCAAGCCCAACAACTTAGAAGTAACCCAATCTGAAGACGAGTTATCAGACTGCAAGTTACCCAGAAGCAACACACCGGGACTCTTACTTTGCTCGATATTAGATTGAGCAGTACTGCCATTATTCTTCACTGAATCACCCTCTACATCCCTCCCTACCTCATCTCTATTCTGAAAGAAAACCCCTTCACCCTCTTCCACCGTACCAGTTGACTCCACCACGATAGGATCAGCTTCCACCAAGTCTTCTTCCATTTCCTCCCCTATCAAATCTTGTGATTCCAGACAAAGATTATCCCGCAGATGCAGAGAGCGAGAACACATGTTGCTGAGTTGACGACCCAGATTTTCTTGAACACCACCTTTACCATTCGACTTATTGCCCTGTAACAGTTGGTTACGCCCAGCGTTCGCCAACTTAGAAAGAAGGCTAGCTCTAACGGACCCCCCAAGACCAGTGTTATGGACTTCATTCCTTCAAAACTTAAGTATGGGCTTACTAAAGGCTTTTGGCCCAGGCCCACTCGAATGCCCCCTCACCTGGCCCTTACCACTGCTTAAGTGGATACAGCTGGCGTTTTGATGGTCTAATAAGTTCTCCTGACCCCCAGTTAATTTCATCAAACCCGAGCAGGACTCAAAAGTCATTTTCTGACAGCTATTAATATCCTTCTTCAGCACAAAACCCACTAAGGGAGCCACATTCAACTCTAGCAAAAATTCTTTGATTAAATTTTTTAAATCCTTTAAACACAAATCCCGCCCAACCACCCCTTCATCAGACTTTCGAAACCCAAATACCTCTAATTGGGATGAGCACTTTCCAGATTTCAAGCAGATTGCCCTTCCCAGGCCAGTTTCAGAACACATTCCAATTCATCTTGTCTGTGGTGCTAGAGGTAGAGCAAAAGCCCCTTTCAAAATGGAGAATGCTTGGTTTGAAGATGCCACTCTTGTTCCTTTGCTGAAAACTGTGTGGGATGATCTGCAAGTAATGGGAACCAGCTCTTTCATTCTGGCAAAAAAATTGGGTGCCATCAAAGCAAGATTAAAGATTTGAAAATTGGAGAAAAACATGAGTTTAGATACTGAAAAGAAGGCTCTCTTGAATACCATAAAGGAAATTGATTCAGCAGAAGAGTTGGGTCCTATATCAGAGAAGCTTAGATTAAAAGGATCTCAGGTGAAGTTGAAGTATGATAAATTGGCAGTGATGGATGAAATTAAATGGAGACAGAACTAAAGTGGTATGGCTTAAAGAGGGGAACAGAAACACACACTTCTTCCACAAAATGGAAAATGCAAGAGCTAGAGCCTTTGTAATTACCAGGTTGGAAGGAGAGAGCAGGGTGGGTGTCTCTGAGGCAGACATGAAGACAATGGCAACCAGCTTTTATAAAAATTTATATAGAAAATCCTGGTCCTTCAGACCTTTTCCTAGGTCCCTTCCATTTAAACAGTTGAGTGATGTGCAGTCTTCTTTTATTGAAAGACCTTTCACGGAGGAGGAATAAAAGCAGCAATTAAGATGTTGGCTGATGAAAAATCCCTGGGGCCTGATGGTCTCACAAATCTTTTCTACATTAAATGTTGGGATTTTGTGAGACAAGATATTCTGAATGTCTTCCAAGGCTTCTATGAGAGAGGTTCATTGTAGAGGAGCTTGAACACTACCTTTATAACCCTTATTCCAAAGATTGAAGGTGCAGAGAACATTAAAGATTTCAAGCCAATTAGTCTTCTGCATAGTTTCTACAAAATCTTAGCCAAAGTTCTTGCTAAGAGAACGAAAGGGGTTCTAGGTAGTGTCATTTCTAACAACCAAAGTGCCTTTGTTCCGGATAGACAGATGTTGGACTCGATCCTTATTGCAAATGAGCTTATACATTCAAGAAAAAAAGAAGGTTACCCAGGGCTGATTTGCAAACTTGATATTGAAAAGGCTTATGATCATGTCAACTGGAAATGTGTTGATCTTGTGTTACAGCAGACGAATTTTGGGCAGAAATGGAGGAACTGGGTAAAAGCTTGTATCACCTCTCCAAATTTTTCAATTTTGATTAATGGTCATAAAGCGGGCTTCTTTGATAGTTCCAGGGATCTTAGATAGGGTGATCCTCTGCCTCCTCTACTTTTTATATGTATAATGGAGATCCTCACTTTGTTCTATAAAAAGGCTACTGATTCTGATGAGTGGGAAGGCTTTGCAATTTCTCCAGGGGGGAGAAGGTGAACATTCTCCAATTTGCAGATGATACTTTATGCTTTTTGGATGCCTCTCCCTCCCAGGTGAATTTAATTCTTGGGATCTTATCTTGGCTTGAGGTGGTCTCTGGCCTTAAAGTCAATTGGAATAAAAGTCAAATAATTCCAGTGGGCCAGATTTCCAATTTAGCAGATTGTGCAAAAATTTTGGCTTGTCAGATTGAGTCCCTCCCAGTCAAATATTTGGGTCATCCTCTGGGGGCGAGTTGTGGATTATCTTCAATTTGGGACCCAATAATTGAGAGATGGAGAGAAAATTGGCTTCTTGGAAGGCAAAATACCTTTCTTTTGGGGGTAGGGTGACTTTGATTAAGAACACACTTTCCAATTTACCCACCTATTTCCTTTCCCTTTTCCCTATTCCAAACAAAGTTGCAAGTAAGCTTGAAAAACTTCAAAGGAATTTTCTTTGGAGAGGTTGGGAAGAGGAGAAAAAAGTTCACTTGGTAAGTTGGGATCAAGTTTGCCTCCTCAAGGATGAAGGGGGGTTAGGCATAAGAAAGTTGAAATCTTTTAACTCCGCTCTTCTCTGCAAGTGGATTTGGAGATTTGCGGCAGAAAATGATGCCTGGTGGAGATCTCTCATTGCTGGTAAATATGGTGTGGAATGGGGCAATTGGAGAACTAAGGACTCTCCTCCCAACTGGGGAAACTCGTTGTGGAACGGGATAATGAAGAATTTCTCAGCTCTTGCTGTTGGGATCTCAATTAAAGTTGGCAATGGTAATAGGACCAAGTTTTGGAAGGATTCTTGGTGTTCGGATGGCCCCCTTGCTGATTCCTTTCCTCTCCTCTTCTAGTGTGCTTCTAACCAAGAGGCTTCTATTGCTGAGTGTTGCAGTGTATCTGGTGATTTAGTTCTTTGGTCTCCTTCCTTTAGAAGGAACCTTTTCGATTGGGAGGTGGAAGAGATAATGAACCTGTTGACCTTTCTTCAAAATCAAGAGATGGATTTCAGCTCAGAGGATAAGTGGCAGTGGAAGTGGAATTCAGATGGTGTTTTCTCTGTCAAGTCTCTGGCTTCTAATCTCTGTAGAAGGGGTGTTTCTGATGTCCCTTGCCATCAGGTGTGGAATTCCATTAGCCCAACTAAATCTAACTTTCTAGTTTGGACTATGGCTCTAAATAAATGTTTGGCTAGAGCTAACCTTGTGAGAAGGGGCATTCAACTTTTGGACCTTTCATGCAGCTTGTGTGGGAGCACTGCTGAAACCACTGATCTTTGTGCATTCACTGCCCATATTCTTCACAGCTGTGGAATCATTTCTTCAGCTCTATGAACTTAAGTTGGGTTATGCCAAGTTCGGTTAAGAAGCTTTTGGGTTCCTGGAAGCTTAAGGGGTTGACCAAGAAAAAGAAGAGTGTATGGAAGACTATTCCTAGTGCTGTTTTATGGTCCATCTGGTCTGAGAGGAATATAAGGATTTTTTGTAACAAGGCTTTAAGTCCGGAAGAGCTAATCCAGAAAGCAGTGGGCAAATTAATTTCTTGGATGTCAGTGTCCGAGGAATTCAGAAATTGTAATGTGTCTGTTATTTTTCTTTCTAGTTCTTGGTGGAATGTGTAACTGCTGATTTTGTCAGTCGGCCTTTCTGGGACTGATCTCAGCTTTCCTTGCATATCTCTTGTTTCAATAAATATTACTTTACCTTTTCCAAAAAAAAAAAAAGAATTACCATGTATAGTAAAAATGTTTCAATAGAAGGTTCTATTTTGATAAATCATCCCATAGTTCCATTACTACATTTATTTTTCTACAATTATTTATAACTATTTTGTGCTCAATTCATACAGAATAATACTTTTATTCTACAAACCATATTTGTGCCTAAGATAATTATTTTTAAACTATATTGGTTTTTAAAGTTTTTTAGGCATTATAGCACCAAAGTTCATGACTCGAAACAAGATAAAAAATCGACTTGCAAATTTTTCATCTAAAACATTTGTGATGTATCAATAAAGACAATTAATTTGCAATGGAAGGAGAGTAGCACCATCATCATCTAAGCCTTGCCCCAATTATAGGGGGGCAGCTACATGAATCCTGTTTCACCATTCCATTTGGTTTCGAAAGGAGAGTAGCAACATTACATGAAATATGGGCTGAGTGCAACGCTAGGATAGACCTTCTCAGGTTCACACTAGCGAACGTTTAAAAGTTTGTTATATATTTGAAGTGATTTGGCAACTAAATCTATCTGATTATGTAGCTCAACAATTGATCTATAAGAAGTGCATAAACACTTGGAACTTTATTCTGACAGTCCACGCTTAATTTCATAGTTTACAGAGTTTTTTCCCTGAATGTAAACTAAGATTCTTATTTAATTCATTAAAAGAATACTGGGTACAAAGTATTTTATAACCATTGTATTGGCTGGACATCTCCACCTATCCCCTTTTAATTGTGTTAGGCACTGCTTCAAGGGGGTGCTACCTCCCAAATTAATCAGAGAGAGAGAGAGAGACAGAGAGATTGTTCGAATGGTAAAAATGCCTCCCACTCTTCTTATTTCTTTGATCTTTATACTGTACATGTTATTCCATCAAGATCAAGATTTTTTTATGAATAATCAAGATCAAGATTTGGTAGTTACATCTTAGCTGTATCTTTTTCTTTATATCGTTTGAAGAGCTACACAACAGAGGGTAGCCCATCCCCCAACCCAGGTGCAGGCAGGATTCAATCCCAACCAGCTGGTCGGCACCTTGCTACATCTTAGCTGTTAACAGCCTGATGTTTGTTCTTGATCCCCTTCCATAATTAAACTTTTACGGTTTAGCAATTTGGCTATTTCCATTCCTTAATTGATTGCTAATAATTCCACCCTAATTGAATTTCCATGGCCAATCAGTCCAGAATATTTACATTGTGTTACCAATAAAAAATAGTTTATATAATGTTTTGATCACAAAAAAAATAGTTTATATAATGTTCCTATAGGAGCTTTTAAGTTTTAGCAAAATTTTGGGAATTCACCGCAATATCAAGTAACTATTTCAACATACCAATGTGAACCAATTCCAACCAAGTCTAATTCAAAATTCTCGCATTAACAGATCAAGTAAATATCTAAAAAGAATTGTCATCTCCTCTCAATTCAAAGCAGACTCCAAAGTTGATAACCAAGTAGGAAAAAAAACTTTTTTATCATTTTTCTGTTTTCCCAAATGATGCAACAAAATGTTGGATACTTGGATGCAGTCAAAGTACCTTTTAACAGATGTTTTCACCAGGCACCCATCAAAATCGAATGCAGCAATTTTTCTTGAATCGTGAAGTCCATCATCCTGTGCTAACAAAGTGTAAAGGAGAACATGTAAATGAAGACCATTTCAATCACTGTGTCAAGAAGTATGAAAAAAGTTTAAAAGTGCATATTTCAATTTGTAAATGCATGTAAACATATAAACATGGGGCATTCACCATGTGTGCCAGGGGAGGAGGGGACTATTTCTTTAAAAATACATATTTTGTTTGAGACCCAGCCCTGAAGCATTAAGGATGAGTTTATTTTATTTTATTTTAGGAGACTAAATTAGGTCTTAATCGTTTAATTTGTAATTAGACAATCTACTTTATCTAGAAAGATGGGACCCGTGCCAATAATAACATCTTGAAGGCCTTTGTACTGAGTTTGTTATTGAGAATGTAAACCAACTTGAATTAGGAAACAGCACAATTTTAGTAATTAGTAAGGGTAAATTACAGACTACCACCCTGTACTTGAGGGATAGCAACACTTAGCCCCAAAACTTTATTTTTGCAACAACCCCCCTCCCTTGAACTTTTAGATTCCAATGTTTTAAAACCCAGAGGCATGACACAAGGTGTTTCACTGCCTGGAGGCATGAGACGTAGTTCAGAACATAAGACGCATAAGCCTCCTGAGCACAAGGAAGCGTAAGCCTCCTTAAGAGGAGGATGAGGAGGAAGAAGAGGGAAGAGGATCTCTTTTTTTTTCTTGTTTCTTTTTTACTAAAGATGTCTTGTATTAAGAAGAATGAAGATGCATAACACTAGGGTCTTGTCACATGAGAATCTGTTTTGAAGTTAACTCACAGAATGCTAATGGTGGGGGTTAAGTGATGGAATCTAAAAATTCAGGGAGGTCATTGTCACAAAACAATGTTGAATTTCAACCCCAACATTATTAGTTCATGGACTTGCCAAGATAGGTGCCACCAGACCATGTCCTTGTACCTCAGGCACCTTGCAAATTATTGGATCAGAAAATTGAATAATTTCCTGTTATTTGATCAGGTTAAAAGTCAACTATTTGTCTGGCCATCAAAGTTACAGATAAAGCAATTGACTTATGGGGTTATTCCTGCTATGATGGAATTTCTTTGTCTTCGTCAAGAGCTATGATGCCCAGATACAAATACAGATATGACATAGACACAGATATAGGTTATAGAGATGTGAATCTCCAGTCTCCATTTCCTAAAATTCTGGACATGGATATATATATGAATATCCCATATAATATGCTCACATCATGCATTTCTCGAGGATTATGTCTTGCAAAATTTAATTACATTTCTAACATGTACATATATTTTGATAGAATAATTTGTTAAAACATGCCACCTTACATATTTTAAAAGTGGTAATGCTATAGTGTACACCTAGAAGTATCTATGCAGTACCAGGTATTATCCCATAAGTATCAGTTGTGATATCACTATGATAGGCATGTACAGGAGTCTGGGTATCATGGGTCAAGAGGGGTTCTAATATTGTGCTCGGTCAAAGCAGTCTTCAAAATACAAGTAGAGTTATAGAAAATGTGATCAACAAGAGGTTTGGCCAGAATGTAAATGTTTATTGATTTAAGCAGAAGACAACTTACAACTTTCAGCAGATTGTGCTAAGTACAAATCAAGATTGATGGCAGAGAGGCTGGATCAGGGCACCACCAAGGACCGCAGAAGTTGGATGGTAGGGAGAGCAGAAAAGGTTTACCACTTTCTACACTGGAAGTGCCAACAACAACAATCATATAGTAGCTGAGATCATTGCAGATGAAACAAGGTGCTGATGAGTACCAGAATGAAGAGCCATGACTAGGGATTGCAACAACTGGCCAACCCCCTACCTAAAGTCCACCCTATTTTTTCAAATTTTGTGCAATTAAGTTTCATTTCCTGTCCTGTCAGACCTCTTTACAGTTTACTAATCACATCCTGCCATGTCTTCTCTTTTTGCCACAATGTAAGTAGATGTGAATCAGTCCTCTTAAGTCCGGTATTAAATTCTGATTACAGCAATAAAAAAGGAAGAAAAGAAGAGAGATACAGCACTACAGCAGAAGAGAAGAAGATTGAGAAGGAGAGGAAGAAGAAGAGAGTTCGATGGTTCCCACTCTCCCCCCACTAATCTTTTATTAATCTCAACTAATCAAGATAATTACATGTCTGCCCTTAAGTGGGCAGCCAACTCAGCAATAACTTAAAAGAAATTAAAAGAAGTTAACAGGTAACACACAAAAAATAAATAGAGCACTACTAAACAGAAAACAAGTAGTCAAGAACTAAGGCCCATTCAGCCTAGTCTCTCTACACTCCCCTCAAGTTGAGCATAGATATCAATCATGCCCGGCTTGCTTATATAGTGTATCAATTTTCCTTTTGGAACACCTTTGGTCAAGGCATCAGCCAACTACTCTTCTGAAGCAATGAACGGCAAGCAAACTTCCCCTAAAGCAACTCTCTCCTGTATAAAATGTCTACCAACTCTGTGTGCTTGGTTCCATCATGCTAAACAGGATTATGTGCAATGTTGATAGCTATCTGGTTATCACAATATAGCATCATTGGCTTGTGATAGTCAATATCCAACTCTTCCAAAAGTGATCTAAGCCACAATAATTCTTAAACTCCATGTGCCATTGCTCTACACCCTGCCTCATCTAAAGATTTGACTACTACAGACTGCTTCTTACTCCTCTATGAGATAATGTTCCCTACTACCAAAGCGCAGTATCCTGATGTGGATCTCCTATCATCAATACATCCAACCTAATTAGCATCAGTGTATGCTTCCAACTTCATATGTTTGTGCTTGGCAAACAGAATACCTTTCCCTAGAGTGCCTTTTAAATAACACAAAACCCTCTCTACAACTGCTAAATGTGTATCTCTAGGTAAATGCATAAACTAACCAATGACACTCATTGCATATGAAATATCTGGTCGAGTCATGCAAAAATAATAACAACTTCTCAAGATCTCTAGAACACTCCCCTATCAGACAATAGGGCTGTCCACAATAATTTCGATTGGCCGCTTCACCAATTTGATGTTAAAAATGCCTTCTTAAATGGAGACCTACATGAAGAGGTCGATATATCTTTACCTCCAAGGTTGTATGGGAAGGAAATGCAAGGGAAGTTGTATAAATTGAAGAAATCCCTTTGCAGCCTTAAACAGTCTCCTAGAGCTTGGTTTGAGAGAGCTGCCCTTGTCTCTTTTGGATACGCACAGACTCGGTATGCTCATACTTTATTTGTTAAGGGGAGTAATTCCTTGGTGAGTTTTTTTATTGTTTATGTTGAGGACATCGTGGTTATTGGCAATGACACCCAGGAAGTGGTTAAAGTCAAACGGTTCCTTAACACTGAGTTTGAAATCAAGGATTTGGGAGATCTCGGATATTTCTTGCAAATTGAAGTTGTTAGATTTAAGGATGGTATCTTCGTTTCTCAACACAAATATGTCCTTGATCTACTTGTAGAGACTAGCAAACTTGGTGCTAAACCAGCCTCCACCCCTACAAACTTGGGAACACTCCCAAATCCTCTTCTCATATGTAGGATCCTTCTCTTCTAGTTTCTTACTATAGCCTATAAGATAACCAAGTTTCCCACTATTGCAAACATAATTCTGTATAGACTGAGACCACTCCAAGTGGTTAGTCTGATCCGACCTTACTGCAATCACAACATTGTAAAAACTGTCCGCAAAGCTTGCTAGACCAACCCTAGATTATGAGTATTGCTTCAAATCAACTCCGAATTGCTCCATTGATCTAACAAATCAATCTGGAGGCCATTGAAAACAAAAGAAAGGTATAACAAACCTAGAACAACTGACCTATAGTCAAATGAACACCTGAAGGTAGGGTTTTCACCCACCTTGGCTCCTAGGACAAAGAGAGAAACCACAATTGCTCCTGGCAGCTTTCCTAGATCACTTTCCAAAGGCTGTTGCACCCTATAACAGATCAAATAGCTCCTATAGAGCCCCAAGCACCAGCTTCAACCCACCTCTTTAACCCTTAACTCAATCAAGTTCAGACTCCTCCTGTCAGTTCAGATTTTGGGTAGAAATTTTCAAGAGTATTTTCTAGGCTTCAAAACAGCAACTTAAGATCTGCAAAACCTTCTACCAACTAGGCAACAACTTCCAACAATGATCAGCAACTCATCCATCCATACACTCCGTTGACCCTAATGCCTAAAGTTTATGGGTTCAAGAAAGAAAGAAAAAGATGAAGAACACTGGTTTGATACCAAGTAGGGAAAAGAGAAGAGAATAGAATTGGATTTTGGGCAAAGATAATCATAGCTGTCTCCCAGTTCCCTAATTGAGTTTTATTAGATCTAATCATAATTAAAGGTATACTTACAAGAAAGCCCTTAGTAGGGCAGCTGCATGAACAAATAAATATATATATATATAAAAGACTTAGGTCCATCAAAATTCAGGCCCATTAGCATAAAATAAAAAAACACTAAAAGACTTCACACGACCCAACAACTCAACAATAGATCAAGTGAGGGTTGGTGTCCCTTCTGCTATGTCATTCTATAAGTTGTGTGGTGCAGTTCCCAAGGAAGGAACTTTAAGAGGGAAGGAGAAGGCACATGAGAGAGAGGAGGGAAATAGTCCTAGAACCAAGGGTTAATGGTGTTTCCGATTTCCACCAGTCCACCTCAAAAACAAATTCCAAAAGCTGTGGACCAAAAGCTTTATTTGTTCAATCATTTAACTTCAAAAGTGAAGGAAAATATAACTGTTTATAGAGAACAGAAGGCTCTCTTTACAAAAGAAACCTGAATTCTAATTTGCTACTGAAGCAGCCTAAACTCAACTAAACACGGCCTTGATCCTGAATATTTGAGGTTGGCCACACAAATCCTGTCCCACTATTTCACTCTATCAAGAGCCATGTTTTCTGTAAAATAATAAACCTTTAAATAATTTTTACCACTTCAGACTGCAATTTCTTTTATCTTCCCCTTGCTCTTTTAGAGCCTTCTACTTGCACAAATACACTCCTTATTGGTGCAGTCATTGGTCATCTATATACATGACTCTGTCAACTTTCCCTCATCTTGTCAGTTGTCACTACTGGAGCCACTCCCAAGTCCTCTCCAATGTGCTCATTTCTGATTCTATCACTATCAAAGCAACCTAACAGAGAAAATTAACAAAATGAAAACAGAAAAGCATAGTATACACTAAGCATCTTTTTTCCTGCCTGAGCTTGAAGGAGTGAGCTCAAACACAGGCTGAACTAGGAGGCTCATTACCCTTACATGGCAGAATTATTCCAAAAGGGATGACCTAGAATGCAAAAGTGATGAATGAACCTGCAAAAACAAGAATGAGGTTGCAGAAATGTTCTGGACTGCAGGTCATCCCACATCAATGAGCTCTGGGTTAGTTTCGTTGGCTTGACTGCATTTGTTTTTTCTTTTTTTCTTTTTGGTCTATCTTGACTGGATTTGTTACATGGAACAATCCCAATTGTTGGATTTGGAACAAAAACTAGGTGCAAACAGACACCAGGTTCAATCTTTCCAAAACCAAAAAATCAAAATTCCAAATTTCCAAAGTGTTCTCAAATTAGAGAGTGCATCCTATCACAAACACACATACATACACAGAGCAGTAGACTATTAAAAGTTTTGAACAAAAGCATAGTCACTTGAAATTGGTTTAAGTTTTGAAATATCAAGACCTCCAGAATTGCTTCAAGTCAAAAAGAAATTTCAAAACTATTGAAATTCAAAATTTTATGCATACCATACATAGAGAGAAAGACACCACTAAATTATATTACACCAGTAGTGCCAAGATGAAGAAATAATTACATATTTCAACCAAAGGTTCAAGTCTTCAAGATAAGAAGAAAATGTAGATTGCAAGCTGAACTCGACTTGATTTAGTGAATTATGAAAAATTGAAATAAAGCAATTTCAGATACAGCTGGTTTTCTTGTTGTTTTGTTCTTAACCCCTGCTGATGCTGAGGACTCTATCAGGGCTGAATTCCTGGCTGTTCTTCAAGAGGTGCAGATAGCAAAAGAGTTGAACTTGGAGAGTTTAATTCTTGAAGGGGTTCCGAGGAAGTGGTGGGATGGTTGAAGAACCCAGAGTCTGTTATATGGGCCTATAGGGATGTAATCAAGAGATTTAAATGGTTAATAGCATGACATTAAGGAAACAATAGGTTCAAAGATCGAGAAATGGATTGGCCAATACATTAGAAAACCAAGGGATTAATAGGAGAAAATTGTAGGTGGCTCAATCGTAATCTAATTTAAATTTGTGAGAAGTTGCACCCCACACCTCTCCATGGGATGCTTGTATTCTATGTATATTTTATTGGTTAATTAATATAATATTGAAGTTATTTGTCAAAAAAAAAAGGTGAAATAAAGCAAAACCTTTGCGCTATTAAAAGTTCAGATAATCAAGTATTGACAAACATCAAACTGTGGCAGAAAAAAAAAATTTGCATCACAAACAACTCACCTAACACCTAACTAATGTTCAAACCATAGATATCTAAAGGAAATATTCAATAAATTAGGACCAACCGACCAACATCTCACCCGTTCAAGAAATATAATTGTTTGAAAAGCCTTCCATTTCGGTAATAATGTGGCATCCTGATTCAAGAAAAAGATTAAAGCAACAGCTTAAATAACACGTAATGAAAAGGAGCATTTACAAGACAAGCAGATCCATGATTGATAAGCTCATCAAATTTACCAAAACGGTAAACCAAGCATAAACACCATGTATTATATGGAATAAAGAAAGCTGGGATAAGTGCAAACCTTGTACTTATCCTTTACACCAGAAAGAGAAAAAACTATGCCCAAATTAGCTTCATTTCCAGATATACACAACTGGGAACAATTATTACAAAGGAAACTGATCAGCTCAATTGTGGAAAAGCATGAAAATATCATATAGAGATAAACTAGGTAGGAAACAAACAAGTCCAGAGTGTCCAGAAAAATTAATGGAAAGGATATCATCCATATCCAAAATAATATCAACTTTTGCCATTATCAAGTATCAACAACAGTAAGAAGATACTTTAGTACAACAGATAAAATCATTGAAAATTGAAGCTTGATTCTAACTTCATAATTGGTCTGTGTAACCTATTCCATTATTATAGACAAGTAATCAGTTCAGAATTGCTCTTTGCAATGACATTCCTGGTCAGGTTAAATACCTCCTTCGGTTTCCAGAAAAGTCCTTTTCTTATTAGCAAAGTAAGATTTTATTAAAACCACTGGTTGGTTGTTCTGTATAACTATGAGAGTAACAGAATTTTCACTTCAAATTAAAAATTAGAAACATCAACATGGCCAGAAAAAAGATCCAATGAAGGGCTTGACAATATATTAATGGTGTTAGTCAGCTTCTTAGCTGATCCTATATAGTTGCAAACAGTGTTTTAAAAGCACAAGGTGCAAGGGTCAATTTGTGCCTGAGGCACAAGGCGAAGCGTGTGCCTTTATAAGCAAGGCGCAAAAATTTAAAAAAAAAACTAAAAAATTCAAAAAAAATCAAAAAATTATAAAACATAATATTAATAAAAATATAAACTTAAATTTTAAAATAAATGTTTTAAAAAACCTATTATCTAAAATTAAAATACATAAATGTAATATGTAAAGCACATTCAAGTGAGAATTTAAAAATGAAATCAAACATATAAAACATTTTCAAGCATATAAAACACACAATCTCTTTTTTTCTCAATTACATTACTTCAAGTAGCTAATGTGACATATTACATTCCTAATTCTACTAGCCACCTTTGCGCCACACCCCTCGAGGCAAGCCCAAACAAGTCCATGTTAGGGTCTTAAATTCTTAGTTCAAGAACCCTCTATTTAGTAATGTTGTCCATTCATTCATCCTAATAAAATATCTTCTTAAAAAGCAATTAAAACTATAAAATCATTATTTTTTGTGTGAAAACTAAGAATTTAAGACCCTAACATGGATCTATTTGGGCTTGCCTCGAGGAACATGGCACAAGGTCCGGGGGCGGAGCCCCCAGCCCAACCGCTAGACTCAGAAAAAGGAAAAGGTGTCAAATTTTCAAAAGGCGCACACCTGGGCTGAGGCATAAGGCACACCTAGGACCTGAGCGAGGCACCTACCCTAAAATGCACCTCGCCTGTGCGCCTAGACGCGCCTTTTAAATAACTGGTTGCGACAAGGCTTTGCAAAATAGCATCAAACTACCTTCGATTCATTTGAATTCCCTTGATCAAGGCCGTCCATCTCAGCTCCATCTGGTTTACAAACCTATAATAAATAAAAAATATGTAAGCAACAGGGCAAAGAAATAACTAAAACAATGCTCATGCCACACTAAGAGAAATACATTCATGCAAAAGTTCATAAACTTCATAAGAGTACCCATCCACCTTTGATTTCTTTGAACTCCTTTCCTTAAGTTCATCTGTCTCCGCTTCTGCTTTATTAACCTGAAACCAAAAGAAAATTAGTGAAGACAACAAATAGTAGAAACTTAACCAAAGCCATGACACCCTTTAGGCATGTTTACTTACTTTCAACTCCTTTGAACTCTTTCCCTCGCTTCCTTCGGCTCCATCTTCATCTCCATCAAAAACCTGAAAAAGAATAGCACCGGTAATAGCTCAATACCATCTAACATATGTCTTCGCACGTGCAAGTTCAATAATATCTCCCGAACAAAGAACTGTGGTAAAGGTTATTTTTTCACAACATTGATTTCGATGGAATGGCTGGATTGCAGTGAAATCAGCTCAAACCTCTTTAAGCGACTGGCTCCGCCCGGCCTCCAATTTCTTCAATGCTTCCTGATCACTGCTCTGAAACCGCAGAAAAGAACGAGAATAAAAATAACTATCAAATAAAGGAATTTTTAATCGGTGAGATAGGGATTCAAAAAAACAAAAAAGAAGAAAACGAATAGCGTGCATCCAGTAGAACCTTCAGTGTCGAAAAACCCTTTATCTTCCCCGCAGAAACGATCTGCTCAGAATCAGTAGGGAAGCAACTCAAGTGATGCCATCTCGTCATATCGAAGCCCCGAGAATCTCTACTGACCAAGCCTAACCTCAGAGTATTCACAGTAATGGTTTTCGAGCATTTCTTACAGGAAGATCGATTAGACTTCGCGTACTCGGCGACGATGTTCAATGCAACCATTATAGATCTTCTGACGCAGGAACAATAGAAACGACTCGAAATGAGTGGCAGAACTCTACGCCGAGTTCGAATGAAGAGTGAATTAGAACGGTTAGGGTTTTGTGATAAAATGGGCAAATACGTGAAACTTGACATGCAAAATGCGATGAGGTGTTGGATGAAGAAATCTAGTGACTTCTCGAAGACGATGGACTCAGAACGTTCAGAACATATCTTCCCGCCATTTTGGTCGATCGATCGTTTGTGCTTCCGCGCAAGCTGGCAGGAAACGCGGGTCACAGGGTCAGGGCCTCAAAGGCTTGGCCAAGCCGCCAAATGAATAATATAGGCCTCAATGGGTCGGTTCACCCCGACCGACCGAACGAACCGATTGTGCTGGTTCTGGTTCATATTTTGTCTCGAATCTCGATTAATATTTAATAATTTGATCAATTCTAATTATTGCTTGTTCTCGATCATTATTTTATTAAAATATACAGGTTTTATGATTGTTATTATATTTTATGTTTGAAATGATAAATTTGATAGATAATATATAAAATAGTATTAGTTAAAAAACTTAATTTATTAGCATATAAATAATTTAGTATTTCAATATTATTTTTATTAAAGCTATATTATCAAATTTCAAGTTTTTAAATTATTAATTAAATCGATAATAAATAAATATAGGTGTCAATATAATTGAGTCTATCGTGTCAAACCCAATTGTCCTAATTATTACTTAGGACGAGTCTAGGTCCATGATTTTGTCACAATTAATGATAATCCTAGGTCTAAACTAGTTGACATTTACACTACTTTAAAAAGCATTAATAGCCTCAAGAATATTTATGAAAATTTTTAAGGATAAATTTTATCCCTTCATAATTAATTCTATTGGAAAAAAATGAGGACAAATAGGATAACCGGTTATTGATATTAAATGAGTTGAAAATAGGTAATTTTAATTAAGATATTCAATCCATTCAATTCTTTCTCATTAAATCAAAAATTAATTTAAGGTATTAACTTGTATTCACTTTCATTGAATCATATATTTAAGAGAATTTTGTTTATTTTTATCATTAAATTATATTAATTAAATATATGCATAATAAATTAATATTTCAATAATATAAAAAATTATATTTTAAAAATCTACCTAGAAAAATTAGTGTTTTCATCTAGGTGGTGGTAAGAAATTAAACCATTTTGGGTCAAATGGGTCAATCCGTGTTGCTACAATGAAATAATAAAATCCAAAAGTATGTAAAATGCAAAAAAAAAATGAATTAAAAAAATGAATATTTTTAATATCATATATTTGGCATATTAAACAAAAATAAGTATGATAAATAAGAAATATTTTTATTAATGATGGAAATGAAATGTAAAATTTTAAACCAATTGAAATTAAAACTATTTTCCTATTCTCTCTCATTAAGTCCCATATCTAAGGTATATTCTCTCATTAAATCCTATATTTAAGATATATTTTTCTCATTATTAAATTCTACTAATTAAATCCATAATTTTAATTTTAATAATATAAAAACAAATATTTTGAAAAGAATTTTGAAAACAAAATAATTTTCTTCCCTCCCAATGGTGGGTAATAAATTCAAACATTTGGGGTCAAATGGGTTAATAAATAATGACATAATTAAATAATAAAAATTAAAATTAATAAAATGTATTGTACAAAAAAAGGAATTGGGAATATCTCTAATATTGTATATTCATTATACTAAACAAAAATAAGTACGAAATGTCAGAAGTATTTTTATTAATGATGAAAATGGAATGCCAATTTTAAAATCAACGTGGAAATTAAATGGTGATATCATAGTCAAATAATAAAATTAAAAAGTTGATAAATTTTTGGGTACATATCTAATGTTATATATTTGTAAAAAATAAAATATTAGGTATATATCTAATATTATACATTCATTATATTGAACAAAAATAAGTTTTATACATAAAAAATAATTTTATTAATATCGGAAATGTAATACAAAATTTAATATCAACATAGAAATCAAATTGTTTTTCTTTATGAGTGGTGGGTTAGTGATTTGGGTCAAATGGATTAGTCAATGATATGAATGGATTAGTCAATGATATGATAGTTAAATAATAAATCTTAAAAAAAAAGTATAAGTAATCAAAAAATATATAAAAAAAATTATATATTAATCATGTCAAACAGAAATTAAGTGTGATAAGTAAAAAATATTTATATAATATAGATGAAATATATAATTTGAAACAGATCCGAAAGTAAAGCTATTTTCTTATCTAGATAGTGGGTCAACGACCCAACTTTTCAAAGAAAGTCATCATGTCACAAGTGAATAATAAATATTTAAAAATATAGAACACAAAAAAAAATGAAAAAGTATAGAATTTTTTCGAAAACATTTATAGAAATTTCTAATGTCATATATTCATTGTATTAAATAAAAAATTTGTCAAAATAAAATCATTTTTTATTTATGACATAAATGGAATACAAATTTTAATAATAATAATTGTTATTGTAATTTAAAATTTCCACGTGCACATATACCTATCATAAAATTCTAACGAGTAATTAATTTCAACAAATGAAGAAGAGCAAAGGAGATGAGGCATACATTTAATTTCAATTATAATAAATAGTAAAAATTTTAAACAGATAGAGAAGATAAGAAAAGAGGAGATGAGACATGAAACAAATGGATTCAATATAGTTGCAACAATTGATCACAAATTTTGATTTTTGACTCTCTTGTGAAAGTCAATAAAAAGTAAAAACAGATAGATATATTTGTCTTAATAATAGTTGCTTTCAACTCATTTAAGACTAAGAACTTTTAATATGGAGGGGCAAATTTCATCCTTATAAAATTTAAAAAATAGTTTATTCAGAAATTTTCATTTTTCCTTCCCATCCAATTTAGCAAGAAGTTAAAATAAATAGCTAAATTTGTCTAAATATTAGCTCTTTTCAAGTCATTTAAGACCAATAACACATTCCTCTCTTTTTTCCTCATTTTTAAATCAATAATTTTCCTTACAAAATTATTTGTACTTTTTAAAGTAGTATAGGTTTCCTTGATGTTGTGATCATTAATGCTTTATTTTTTTTATTACCCAATTAATAATTGCAAGGCCCTTCTCCATTAGAGAGCCAAGTAAAGTTATATAAAAGAATTATCTTCTTACTACCTTACAACATCTATCATGATTCTTATTTTTCGTGCTTTCATGGTTACAATACATTTTTTTATTATAGAGGGAATTAATCCAAAAGCTTTGTGCCTATAAGGTAGTACTATAACTTTTCTAAATAAACTATTTCTTTGAAAATTATTCACTCTTTCATAATTAGCCTATTTTCATTTTGTAGATTTCACTGCAATAATAAATATTCAACCTAACAATGAAAGTACGTACATAATGTAATAATACTTTAATAACTATATCAAAACATGCTAATTATATTCTTATATTTTCATTTCAAATAAAGGATGAAGCTTAATATAAAAGAAAGCAACCAATCTTGAAAGCAAGCTTGATAATTCATTTATCTTCTATGATGCATATGTTTTAAAATTATATTAATATCATTGAAAGCTTTTTCATTGACAAAATAAAATTAAATAATCTAACATGTAAACTCAAGTTAAACTATATGATGTTTAACTATCAGCACTAAACTTATAAATTGTAATATAAACTCCATCCACCTCATTTCTTATGCACCTTCAAAATTAGATTTCATGTTAAGAAATTGCATTGTTCACATCATTTATAAATCAATTACACATTGATGATATGTCTCTTACTTATCTTCATGCTCATGCTTAGAATGGGCACCTTCCACTAGTTAATAATAATATACAATACTAACTAGTTTGGTTAACTTCATTTTTTTTTCTTCATTTTGGTTGATTTTTTTAATCTTTTATGAGCAAACTCATCCCTAACTATAAGTTTATAAATAAATAGCTGCAATGGATTTATTAAAAGAAGAGACAAAATTAAGATATAAATAAGTATTTTCTTAAAATGTTGTCATTAATATATTGAATTCATAGATGGTTGTCCCAATAAGAAGCTTAAACCACCATTGGGATAGGATAAGAAATCATCATTCTTGTCATATAAGCCTTATCCCAACTATATGGAGTTAGTTACTCTAAAAAATAAAAAAAAAAAAAAACATATGGGAGTAATAACATGAATCTTGTATAAGTCATTTTGTTCTATTTAATGATATATCCATTGTTAAATTAATAGTGATTTTTATTCATGCCTTTTTTGGACTTACCCTAGTCCTTTCAATGTCTAAATGTTCTGATATTGCAATAGTGAATATGGTCTTAAGGTATTCAAATGTGTTTTGGAAAGCGAATCAAGTAATTAATTGATTAACAAGTGTGATTTATTTGATTGAGTAAATAAAATTTTCTTATTTAGCATACTTGTTTGCTTGACTTTGAGAACATACTATAAATATGAATTATATCTTTTTCATTCCATTAATGATGAGGAGTTTACATAATTGATGGAATCTTTTATTGTCACGGAAAAAAGAAAACCAACATTGTCATCATTTAAGCCTTATCCCAACTATACGGGGTTGGCTACATAAATCCTATTTCACCATATACATTATTAATTTATGAACACTTAAAATCATTTCTTATTTCTTTGATTAGTGTCATTTTTTTATTTGCTTCTAACTCTTTTAGCCTATTCAATTTGCAATTGGTCACCTTTCCTTATGGGCCCCAGAGGTGATCTATGCACATGATTAAAATTAAAATGCAATTAAAATTAAATTAAACAAAAAAAAAGATTATTTAAAAATGTCCAAATGGTTTGAAGGGGGATGCATTACGCTGGATTTGGTCATATGCATCAAATAATTCAAAATTCTTGGTACACTCCCAAGCATGAAAGCCATTAGAAATTTATTAAAGTGCATTTTGTATATTCCCAAACCAGGAATATATAAAATAAGGAAAAAAGTGGTAAAATTAAATAAGAAAAGTTCCATATGCAAAATAAGAAAAAAAAATTATATATTCCCAAACTGGTTCATTAGCATGAATAAATGCTAAGAAGTTAATCATAAAAAGAGTGTAAGAATTAAATTGGGTAAATTGCATATTAGTACCCTATACTTTGGGCCCAGTCGTCTCACATTGGTACCGAATTTTAAAACGTTCCACTCTAGTACTTGAACTCCCAAAATGTCCCAGCTCAGTCCAAAACCGTTAATTGTCATTAAGTGGCAAGTGAAATGACACAAATGCCCTTCGGGTATCATCTAATTTTCTTTATCAACCATTCAAATGTCTTTTGGGTTGTTCACCATTGCTTTAGTTTAATATTGATTCTTGAGGAAGAAGATGATGAATAATGTCTTATTTTGAAGGACAATTTTGACATTTTAGAAGTTTTAAGTTGCATATGTCATCACATAATACAAATAATTGACGGAATGCTAACAATAGGGACTAAATTAGGCCGTTTTGAAAGTTTAAGTACTAGATTGGAACATTTTGAAATTCAAGTACCAAAGTGAGACTAGGCCCAAAGTACAAGGTACTCATATGCAATTTACCCAACTAAATACAAAAAATTCAACAATAATTATAGAGTCAAACTACAATGAATTTATGGATATTTGTTGCACGTTAAATCAAAATTTCAACTAATTTTTACAATAAGTACTGTTGTTTCATAAGATGTTATAGGTACATGTTATTCATCACGATTGCAATGGCACAGAAGATACTAAACCAGTGCTATAGAGACATCCACGACAAACTCACAACTTGGCATGAACTTACAATGAGCTCAAAATTGCCACAGATTTGCGATGAGCTCAAAGCCAATACAAACCTGTGATGAACTAAAAGCCAACACAAATCTATGATGAGCTCAAAGCCACCATAGACCTGTAATGAGCTCAAAGGCACAATACATATGATGAATTTGAGGACACCACATACCTAAGATGAGCTCAGAGTCATCGCAAATTGATGATGAATGAAGATACAATGACTAGTCGATATCACTCGTGAAATGACATCTAGTAGGCTTAAGAAAGACACGCCATATATGATTCTATCGATAAGAGCCTTTAGCCTACCCTTGCTCCCAATCTTTATTCATCCTTCAAAGAGACCATCACACTTATCCTTACCACACCACTCACAGATGTATTTACCACTAAGAGGTTAATAATATTAAAAATGTAAAGTGTAATATATCATTTTATTACTGGTTCATGTTTTTTTTTCTTCAGTATGTAGCTCATTAACTATAAACTTTGCCATAAGTTCATAACTAGCCTAAATATCTCATAATAGTTATAGAAGTCCGACCTAAGGTAAAGGGTGTAGGTGAAACTTTTCTAATAGGCATCCGTGATGATGAGTACGTACTTCGAAAAAAAATGAATAAGAATATTGAAAGTTTTTTTTTTGAAACAGATTGTTCAAAGCATTTGGTTCTTCTAGGTGAAGTAAACCTTTGCCTCTCACCTCATTTATTCCCAAATAGCTTTCTTGGTGTATCTCTTGGAGACTACAAGTAGTTTACAAAGAGAAACAAATCAACCAAACTAGCCCGAATTGGTTTGTTTACTAAGCTTGTTGATTAGTTTTGGATAATTAAAATACATAACATGACTGATTGGGTTGGTTTGAATATATAAGTTTGCAAACTAAAATGACACTATCTGACTTGACTATAATTTAATATAGATTAACCATTGCTAGATAGAGCAAATGATTAACGTAGTGTTATGAACTTTTGAATTAGCCAATTCTATTGTCTCTACCCTTGTCTCAAGATCCCTTAAGATAAGAATAAAGAATAAAAGACTTAAGAGATATTGATTAAGACAATAAGCTTATTGGATAATTGGACTCCCATTTTTAGATACCTTTTTATTGCATTTGTTTTGAAGTTGGAACATCATACACTAAATTGGAGACTTAGAAAGATTGAAATGATGCAAAGCCAACCTATAGAATTGTCAAACACATAAATATGAAATCGTCCTAACCAACTTGTCATAATCATTGACCATTGTCTAATTGTCTCCAACCTATGGTTCACTAGTCGCTAATGAGTAATGACCTTTGAATTTTATAGCATCAAAGAAATGCGCAACTATCATGAATGTGTGAAGGAAACTTTCAAGTTTTAATTGTTATTGACTTTTACCATTGGTTTTGTTTATAAATTTCCAACCTCTAGGCCATTGTCAATTGCTATTGTCGATGACTTACAATTTATAACATGGTAAACTAGTAATGTGCTATTCTAAGTTATTGTTTCCAATGTTGTTACTTGTTAACTTGTGAAGTGAACTAGTGAAGAATTTATATAGTAGTATTATACACTACAAGAAAATTGGTTAAAGGCGGCGGTTTATAGCCAGCGGTCTTACTGACCGTCGCTAGAGTAATATATAAGGAGGTGGTCCGCTAGTGTAATATACGAGGAGGCGATCCTCTAAAGACCGTCGCCTACATCACTTTTAGAAGCTGACGCGATGGTCTATATTGATATATTCGGCGGATTTTAGGTTTAATCTTACCATCGACCGGTTTTAGGAGCAATGCAGGGAGGCGAAAAAAAATTCTTTCTCCCACGGATATCTCCTTCATGTTCGACCAGATGCAAGGTTTTGCAAGCTTTGCAGAGAAAGTTTGAAGAATGCAACTGAGTTTTTGCAAAGAAGATGACAGAGGATAATCATTCGATCAATAGAACTGTTAAAATGTGTTATTTCAGAGGCAATTCATAGCAGCCTCTATATTGTATTTTATATGCAATTTATAAAGACATTTTTGGTATTAACCAGAAGTTACGATTTTAGTTTTTATACTAACGACATGCAGCTTCGGCTTCTCCTCATTCTCCATTTATGATATAGAATAAGAGAACACAATTTGGGATTTTAAGATTTTAGTGGATGGGGAGAACAATAGCAGCTCTAATGGCTAAGAAAAACGATAAGAACTCCACTACAACAGGTTTGGGTTCTGTAATTTCAAACTTTTCTTTCTTATTTAATTCGTTGGGCTTTGAGGTCTTTTTTTTATCTAATTTGTTTTTGGTATTTTTTCCATTAAATGATTCTAATCTTTTCTCTTTCTCAAGCACAACAATGGCTCTCTTGGAATAGAGGAATGGAGGGTGCTGTTGGTTTAGGATTTCAAATCTCAATGAACAGATGATATATTTTGTCTGCTGAAAAGGTGTTCTACATGTTTCTAGCTCTTTACCTTAAATGTTGATTGTTTTAGTTTGATTTTACTACAAGCAATTGGAGTGGATGTGTTTTATAACCTCATTGCTCGTATGAGACATTCGCAAAGTAATTGAATGCATCTCACAACCAAAGATGCTGGTCACCTCTGCGTCCAAGTTTCAACTTTACAATTGGAGGTGTCAGCATCGATAAACAATTATCAGTTGTAGTATGGCATTGATAAACATTAGAATGATTGATATTTCACTAGGAGAAGTGCAATGCCCCTGGAGAGTAAAAACTTCAATAGATGATGATGCAAATTGCATAAGTAATTATTCTTGATGAGGGCAGATTTGGCCCTCCACAAACATCATGACACATGGCATATCAAAACAGTTGAACTATATCCCAGCATCACCTAGGCATCAACTTGCCTTAGCCAAAATGGGGTCCCAGCTGACGACCTGCCTCTGTCGCCAACCTGACAACCTACTTCTACAGCCGACTTAGCGACCTGCCTCTGCTGCCGACCGGGCAACCTACTTTTGCTGTCGACCTACCCCTCTGCTGCCAACTTGGCGACCTACTTCTGTCGTCGATTTGGAGATCTGCCTCTGTCGCCGACCTGGCAACCTGCCTCTGCCGCCGACCTAGCGACCTGACAATCTGCCTCTGTCACCAACTTGGCGACCTACCTCTCTAGAATCTTGCCAGTTGTCTCCGAACCTTTTGGGATCACGCCGCATAACCATAGGCCTTATCCTCATCCCACCCGAATTGAAGGGAAACAATAAGCCTTATTAACTGACACGTTATCCTCCTTCCAAAGCGAAACAGACCCCTATGGTGGGCCGAGGATTCTGGGAGTGTTTCGCAAGACCCATGGCAACCCAGCTATATAAGGGCGTCAACCCCTGAGACCCAAGTATATGCGCAATTTAGTTCTCCGAGCTCTCCAGCTCTCTTACGTTTAGCTATCTTAAAATCTCTAATTCGCTAACTTAAGCATCGGAGTGCCCACCCTGGGTAAAGCAACCCAGGCACTTTGACACTATTTCCTTGCAAGTCGCATCAGAGTCACCTCTCCAGCTCGTTACCACTCAGCTAGGCATCAGAGCCACCTCTCTAGCTCATCACCATTTAGCTAGGCATTAGAGCCACCTCTCCAGCTTGTCACCATTCAATTAGGCATCAGAGCCACCCCTCCAGCTCGTCACCACTTAGCTAGGCATTAGATCCACCTCTCCATCTCGTCACCATTCAGTTAGGCATCAGAGCCACCCCTCTAGCTCGTCAGCACTCAACTAGGCATCAGAGCCACCTCTCCAGCTCGTCACCATTCAGTTAGGCATTAGAGCCACCTCTTCGGCTCGTTACCACTCAATTAGGCATCAGAGCCACTTCTTCATCTCATCACCACTTAATTAGGCATCAGAGCCACCTTCCAAGTAGGAACCATTCAGTTAGGCTTCCAAGCCACATTCTAGGTAGGGACTATTCAGCTAGGCATCCGAGTCACCTGCCAGCCAGGAGCTGCCAAAATGCGCATCATCAATTGGTGCCGTCTATGGAAAATGCTACAAAAGGCTATGTTCTCACCCAATTCTCTGAGCCTCAAGTAATAACATCTTCAAGCAACAACGATAGCGCTTCATTGAAAGAACCCCCTAGGGGGACAAGAGCAAAATGATTAGTCCAAACAAGTTCTCGTAGTCTTGCCCAGACATAATCTCCCTAACTATGAGGTACCCCCATATGTCGAGCTCTACATGCTCTCTACAAGAGTTGACAACCAACAAAATGTGAGGCCACCCCATAGGTCGAGCCCTCTGTGGTTCCCGTGGGAGTTGATAGCCAACAAACTGTGAGGTCGCACTACAGATAGAGCCCTCCATGCTTTACGTGGGAGTTAATGGCTAGCATGTTATGGAGCCGCTCTCGCGGGTTAGTCTTTCCGGGGTGATGAGGTGTCTGTAGGCCGAGGTGCTGAGAGAAAAACTAGACTGTCAAAATTCCGACACGTTGGAGACCTAGAGACCTGCCTCCGAACTAGCAACCTGCTTTCGCCTACCTGGTGACCTACTTCCACCAACCTAGCAATCTGCCTCTGCTGCCGAGATGGTGACCTACCTCTGCCGACCTGGCAACACATGTAATCAGCCAGGATGAGCCTTGTTAGCCCTGTTCGCGAGGTCATCCCTACAAGTCGAGCCCTCCATGACTCCCATAGGAGTCGGCGACCAACGGACTGCAGTCGCCCTTGCGGTTTGAGCCTTTCAAGGTTCCCATGCGAGTTGGCAACCTGCAGTTAGTAAATCTGCCCCTGCTGGTTGAGCTCCTCGTGGCTTATCGTAGGAGTAGATGGCCAACACCTTAGAGGACTGATACAATGCAGTCATGACATTGACCTACTATTTAAATTCCAACATTGGCGAACTTATCGCAAGGGGAAGCCAAACCGCTTTCAGCATCAATGACCCCTAAGCTGACCTCAAAATATGTTAGTAATAGGCCAAAGGACCTACACGAAGCACGAATGTACTCCTTTCACTAAGCTGATCTCAGCTCGGGAGTGGGGGCAATTGATGAGGGTAGATTTGGCCATCCATTGACATCATGACACATGGCATATCAGAATAGCTGGACTACATCCCAACATCACCTAGGCGGCAACTTGCCTTAGCCAAAATGGGGTTCTAGCTGGCAACCTGCCTATGTCGCCGATCTAGCAACCTACTTCTGTTGCTGACCTGGCGACCTGCCTCTGCCGCCGACCGGGCAACCTACTTCTACTGCCGACATGCCAACTTGCCTCTCTGTTGCTGACCTGGCGACCTACTTCTGCCGCCGACCTGGTGACCTACCTCTCTAGAAGCTTGCCAGTTGTCTCTGAACCTTTCGAGATCATGCCGCATAACCGTAGGCCTTATCCTCATCCCGCCCCAATCGGAGGGAAATTGTAAGCCTTATTAACTATCACGTTATCCTCCTTCCAAAGCAAAATGGACCCCTATGTCGTGGGCCGAGGATTCTGGGAGCATTTCGCGAGACCCACAACAACCCAACTATATAAGGGCGTTAGCCCCTGAGACCTAGGTAGATGCACAATTTAGTTCTTGCAGCTTTCCATCTCTCTCACATTTAGCTATCTTGAAATCTCTGGTTCACTAACTTAAGCATCAGAGTGCCCACCCCAAGTAAAGCAACTTGGGCACTTTGGCATTGTTTCCTTGCAGGTCACATCAGAGCCACCTCTCCAGCTGATCACCAATCAGCTAGGCATCAAAGCCACCTCTCCAGCTCATCACCATATAGTTAGGCATTAGAGCCACCTCTCTAGCTCGTCACCATTCAGTTAGGCATTAGAGCCACCTCTCCAACTAGTCACCACTCAGTTAGGCATCAAAGCCACTTATCTAGCTCATCACCACTCAATTAGGCATCAGAGCCACCTCTCCATTTCGTCACCATTCAGTTAGGCATTAGAGCCACCTTCCGGGTAAGAACCATTCAACTAGGCGTCCAAGCCACATTCCAAGTAGGGATTATTTAGCCAGGCATCCGAGTCACCTACCAGCTGGGAGCTGCTAAAAAGTGCGTCTTCAATTCTTATATGAATTCAAGTTTCTATTCCAAATTTAACTGAGAATTTCATAAGCCCATGAAAAAGAAAATGACTACTTACTAATCTAGTTTACATGTTTCTAGTCCAATTGGAGTGGAGGGGGGGATTGAGAGCTGAAGTAATGTCATTACTACAAGCAAATGTTGATAAAAGTTGATACTGTATCACCGGGCGATTTTTTTTCTTTAGTTTTTTCCCAAACCTGTTCAAGGGGGTCGGTATAAGGCCTATCTACCCCTTGAAACAGGTCAACTCCCAAACCAAAATGAACACTCCACTCACTTGACAAAAACCTACTCAACCAACTACAAGATCTGGTAGAAAAGAAATAATTTATATTAATTTTAGGGATTTCTTCATGCATCAGGCATTCAAAATATTTTGGTGGAATTACCTCTACACATTATGGATTTGATGTTGAGAAAAATGATTGCAGCATTGTGTATTATCCAGGGAATTTAATTTAGAAAAGCAAACAGAAATGATTAAACTACCCACAATAAACTTGGATATACTTCTTTGTTTGGATAAATCATGAGTACCTATCACATTTTCTGCTTGTGAATCAACTGTATCTACTGCCACAATCCTATCTGAAATTTCACTTTCATCCATTTTTCTTGGTAACAAAGAAAAAATAAACGTTAAGGCATCTGAATTCTTGCCTATCCAAGTATAAAAGTCATTGGTTGTATTAAAACATAAAATCACTATCCATAGGTCCATGCTAATTTCTTTGATGGGTTCTCTAGGCAATAACAGGGTATGCATTTTAATATTTCCTTTCTTTTCCTATTTCATTGCTTTTAATGATAGTATTTAGGTATTTAATTCTTGATATAATCTTTCATAAGTATATAGACACATTGCAGGCTGAGTTCATAGTGGAGCTCTTAAATCACAAGACAGAAAATTGAGTCAGAACCACATCTATACTCTTGTCTTTTTGCACCAAATCCCATGTTTTAATTTGTCCTGCTTTGATTTAAAGTTCCACATTCTGTTCATGATGCCAATATTTGTCTATTTTATTTATTATAATTCTTGTAGATGTTGATACATGTTTGGGTATTTCATTAATATTGCACAGATTTGCTACTGTGACCTTTTCATATTTATCTCTGTTTCTGACATTGGACCTCGTATTCATCCTTGAGTTAATATACGTCTCCTACTCCTTTGTCAAATGTATGTTGTAATCCTTTCTTTTATTGCTGACTGATTTTAACAACACTTATCTTTTCTATGTAATTCTGATGCTTGCCTTGGCCTTGTTATGAGTTCTTTTGGTTGATCCCAAACTAAAAATGTTGGTGAAGGTGTATAACAAACCGGGTGCTGATGAGCTAGTAATTCAATTACTTGAGGAGCAGAAAAGATTTTATATCCAAGAATCAAAGATAAGAATTTGATATCATAATAGTAAGGTCATTGCTATTGATAGAGCAACTTAAAGGGAAACAAAAACCTCTTTAACACAATTAGTATGCATTTGAACATGGATTCTCTTTTTCCCAATGAAAGCCAATTTCAAAACTACATCTTATGTGAATGACTAGAGACCCTACCAGTCTACCACCATACTATTGTTCGTTCTCATGGAAAGCACAAGAAATGATGGGGTAATGATTTTATGTACTGGTCATCCAATCAATCTCCTTCATTTGATGATCCTTGCTTATGGTGATGTTTTATCACCTCCTGCTGTATTTTATGACTTCTGGTTCTTCAAAAAATGAATTATTCTATTGTAACTAATATAGGAAAGTAAGGGGCCATAGTGAAAATTCAAGTGTAAACCTAGTGTATTTATATATTGGACCTAAATATTAACTTAATTTCCCATTTGGCCTACCCAACCTATGTACACCACCCACCATTCCTATTCCTAGGGTAGAATCATTTTGGTTAAGCTAAGTTTGATCTAGTTGAATTCAGATCTATTTGTGCATAATGAACCTAATCCTTTGCCATCACTAATGCAACAAAACAAGTTGAAAATTTGACTAGAGTAGGATGAGTTAGCCTATTGGATCATTGGAATAGAACCATTTCATTTAAGTTTTACATAGCATTTGAACCCATATCATTGACACCTGAAATGGATCAGTTGTCAAGAAAAACTACATTTGATTAATCTCAAATGAAGTTTGAAGAGGCCTCTGCTACATGACACTATTATAACCAGGGAAAAGTTTTACCAACTCAGCAAATTAACACCTTCTTTATTGATGATTAGTTGAGAAGACCAAAGGTAGATCAATTGTCACTTGTTGCATCTCAAAATATCCATTCAATTTCATTATGCCCAAAAAGGTTCATTTCAATTAAGCTCTTAAAAATCATAACCTGGACCAAGTAAAACAGATGATATACTTGCGTCAATAAACTTGACTTAATAGAAGCATATCAGTGGTTCATTTGATGAAAGCCTGTACAAATACCTCTTCATACACTTGGATCCTCTACTGTACCACGTAACTATTTAAAATTCATTTGGATTAAAAATTATCTTCTAAATCTCTATATAATCCTCTTGATCTTGACTTGAAATCTGCTGATGAAGTTATCCTACTAGAAAACCTTTTCTTTATAAAAGTTTTTTTTTTTTATTTGTTTCAAAACAAGGAAAAAGATCTGAAAAGAGGTGATGCATAATAGTATCAATGCTGGAATTGTTTGGAGACAAGTCATTCCCACTCAGATCATGTATTAATGCTTCTCCTTTAAGCTTTGAATTTGGGCATTGGTCCATGTTTTAGTAGACATTAGCTTCGCATCTTGAAATTTGTCTCGGTTTCCTGGAAACTTCAGCTATTGAAATTTGGAGTTTATCAAATTAAAAATATGGGTCATGGTCTAGAGAATCTTCCATTTGCCGTGTTTTCTGGTTGTACTGGAATTATACTTCAAGTTCAACCCATTTGTTGTATGATGTCAAGCACCCCTGGCTCATTGAGATCAACTTGCAGGGCATGGAGAGGTTTTTGGAGTGAAAAGATTGCTTTGAGTTGGGTTTAGTACTTTGCAATTTGATTTAACTCAATTCAACTAGGACTGTTTTGATTAATTGAGTTGGGTTCTTAATTGAGTTGGTCTCTCTCTCTCTCTCTCTCTCTCTCTCTCTCTCTCTCTCTCCCGCTAGCACAAGATTTCAGTAGTTGGGTTAACTATGGAGCTTCCCTACATGAATCTGCACACTCTTTTCCTATATTGGAGTGATTTGTGGCTGATTCAGAGATTGTTCATCAGACGGGCAACCCATTGGGGGTTCGCACAATCTACACAGATGATTAGTGATTGGGCTCAATCCTTTTGCTTAAGTTGTTGGTTAGTGATCATATATGTTTCTTTTGATTTGCAGAGAAAAAGAAACAAAAAGTTTATGAAATAAAAGTCGTACTGCTTGACTCATTGGCAGGTAAGTTCACTCTCTACTACCCAACTTCTATTTTTCTTTCTAGTTTTGCTGGAATGAGACTCAGTACCAAACTCCAAACTTCACAGGAGTTCACCTTGGTTCATATGTTTATATCAGTATTTCTACAAGCTTGCCCACCAACCTTGGTTCATATGTTTATATCACTCTCTCGGATGGAGAAGCCATTTATTTTGGAGAGGCTAGGATAATTAAGAAGAATGCAACAATCCTGCAAATTTCACTCGACGATGTTAATCCAATAACAATCTAATTCCATCGATATTTCTTGATACAGTTCTTTGCTGAGTCTGGTTTCCCTTGTTCCACTAGAAGGAATCCTTCGGATAATTTCATTCGTTGTATTAACACAGATTTCGATGTTGTAACTGCCGCTCTGAGGGAATGTCCGAGACTTAATGTATGTGACAACAATCTGTTATGTCTATCATTTCCAATGTGGGAATCTTTTTCCTATATATATTCTACCAAACAAACATCTCCCTTGTCGTTGGGGTGATTTCATTGATTTTTAGAACTTATTTTGCTAACTTTTTTTTTGATGGGTTATTTCATTAACTTAATTTGTTTATGGGTGAATGTTTTTTTTTTTTGTCACAGGAAGCATAGGCATCATCATCATCATCATCATCATCAGATCTTCTAATGAATGAAGCAAGTTCAAGGATTAAAGAAATCCTTGATGCAAAATACAAGACATCAAAATATGCAACAAGTACAAGAAGACGGATTAGGGAGCTTTTACTCATTGTAAACACTTTGAACTTAAGCAACCCTTAACACATTTGTCCCCCCCACCTACCCTCACACACACACATGGTACTAAACTCCAAATACAAATATGTACAATGCAAATACAAGAAAATAATACAAAATACAAAGTTTTGTACTCTACAAATTTGTATTTGTACTCCTTCCAAACTAAGCCTTAATAACAATTAAATGTCAATGTAGGAAGGACCCATAGCTAAATCAAACAAGGGAAGCGAGGCTAGCTGGTGGAAATAGCTCTGCACATTGACTAAGAGGTCTTTCGTGAATATGTGCAAAGATATTGGGTATTACTGGTTAAGGATTATGGTCTACCTAGTAGTATCACTATGTGTTGGCACCATTTATTTTGATGTTGGAACCAGCTATAACACAGCCAGGGACAAAGGAGCTAGTGTTGCATTCTTAACAGGCTTCATGACATTCATGTCCATAGGAGGCTTCCCATCCTTCCTTGAAGAAATAAGAGCAAATAATTATGAATCTCAGTTCCATCAAAATCAAATTGTTGAAAAAGAGAAAAAAAAAAAAACATCAAGCTGGTTCTATTAAGCTTTCTCAATGTCTCACTTTCTTACTCAAACAGGTCTTTTATCGTGAGAGGCTAAATGGTCACTATGGCAATGCTGTATACATCCTATCTAATTTTCTCTCCTCATTCCCTTTCTTGCTGGGAGTGTCTACTACTACTGGAACAATAATCTCATTCATGGTGAAGTTTCACTCTGGGTTCTCTCACCTTGTATTCACCTGGCTTAATCTTTTGAGCTACATTTCTGTGGTAGAAGGCTGCATGATGGTTGTTGCATCGCTGGTTCCCAACTACTTGATGGGTGTCATAGTTGGGATTGGAATTATTGTAAGGAAACTACTTCCAGAAACACCTGTATATTCTCTTCTGTTATCACCTTCACAAGCACTGTCATTTTCATATGTAAGTAATTATAATGCTGAGCTCTGGATTCTTCTATATCCTACCTGATCTTCCCAAACCATTCTGGCGATACCCGGTTTCATATATCAGCTACAGCTCATAGGCATTACAGGTACATGTTAATTTGCAGGAATCCAATTCCCATAGACCATGTTAATTTGAATATAATTCTAATATTTATATGTTTTTATTTGTAGGTTCAACCAATATGTTAAGTGGATTTGCATTGGAAGATGAGCTGCATTATTAGAGAATTTGATTAATTTTTTTATGTTCTTGTACTATTTATATATCAACTGAATATTGTATTTGAACAATGTATAATTTTTGAATTAATAGATTTCATTTTAAATTAGTTTTTATCAAACGGTTTTGCTGTATTAAACAGGTATGAAAATGCTAAATCAATAAAAAATTCAGGTACCACAAAAATGCTGCAATTAAGCAGGTATATGCATTTTTTTAAATAGGTATATACTGGCGGACAAAGAATGTTAGAATTAACCTAGTACAAGTAAAAAACGAAAAAAAAAGATCTAAGTCAATGGTCATTAAACCGTCGGTTTAGCCACAAAACAACACATAAGGTGGCAGTCATTTAACATATAAACCTGTAGTTCGGACTGCCATCTAAAAACACGAGGGAGTTTGACAAAAACCTAAGGTGGCGGTTTTACCAATAGGAGACCTTACCAACCTCTTCATATAACCAATCTTAATAAACATTATTAAAAATAATGTACTTTGGGCCCAGTGCCACTTTGGTCCCCGAACTTTAAAATGTGACAATTCAGTACCCGGACTTTCAAAATGTGTTAATCTAGTACCTATCGTTAATCGACTGTTAATCATTCGTTAAATACCTTTGAAAAATATGCAAATGTCCTTCGAGTGTCATCTAATTTTCATTATCAACCATCCAAACATTGACAAAAAAATTAATAGTCCTAAATCCTTACCTCTTTATTCTAGAAAGTTGGGGTCCAAAGTGCCCAGTGAGACGTGACCCCAAATTTCTTGAATAGAAGAAGCATAGATTTGGGATTGTTAATTTTTTTGTCAACGTTTAGATGGTTGATAAAGAAAACCGGATGATACTCAAAGGACATTTCTATCTTTTCTCAAATGCCACTTAAAAATAAAAAAAATAAAAAAATAATTATTAAAGAAGAAATTTCAATTGGTTAGTGGATATGATAGATCATCCATAGAATTATAATATATTCAATTGTTGTGATCAAATGATAAAATATAATTAATTATTATTTATTTTTTAATTCTAAAAATATAAAAAAGCAAAAAATATTAAAGAAGAAATTTCAATTGCTCTATAGATATGATAGATAAATCCATAGATCTAAAACATATTTAGTCTTTATACGTAGAGAAAAAAATTACATTTTCAAAATTTTTGTTAATTTATATTTCCCCAAATATCTTCATGAAATTTCCATAAATCTATTGATAACACAAAAAAAAAAAAAGTGATTTTGAAGGTAAGAAAGGTAGATCAACATAAATTCAAACATTCAAGAAAAAAAGAAATCACGAGATATTATAAAAAATTGAAAAATTTTACCAAAATTTGCCATATTTTTTCAAAAATTGAAAAATCTTTAAAAAAATTAATTATTCATAGTTATTTTTTTGAAAACTTTTGCAAATCTAGCACTATATGAATGAAGTTTGGAGTTTTAGAGTCATTTGGGGGTGAAAGAGCCTTCTTTTGGGGAAAAGAATATTGCTTTACCTCTTTAATTTTTTTTTTAGTTTTTGGCCGTATCTTTTCTGTCAATATGCTATCGGTACACCCCGATACAAGTCTAATACACATGAAAAAAGATGAAACGTCCAATTTCTATGTGTATTTCGTATTTACTTTTCAAAAATACGATACAATATGCCCCGTATCTGAGGTATCATATCGAAATTTTAAACCTTGATACCTTTTAATATAATTATTGCACTTTTAGATGTCAGACTTCCGAGCAAACAGACATGTCAGACTTCCAAACAAACGAATAGGTAGTTTCAAAATAAGTTAGTAATTATTATCCCTACCAAGAAAAAAAACGAAAACTCATTTCTGTGTATAAATAAAACTTAATAACAAATCTATATATAAAAAATAAACAAAATAATTACCTAAATTTATTATAAAACAAAATTTACTAAAATACATGAATAAAAAAATATCAAAATATTACCCCCGTACTTATTACGGGGTCATTCTCTGGTTTTAAAACAATAAAACCGAATTGGGATCTGCCTTGCCTTCAAAAAAAAATTGCCATCTGCTCCATGCATAGCGCGCCTCACATCGACCTCATAGCCACATCCGACTCATGAATAACAAATACAAGTAGTGAGGAGCAGATCCCGTTCTAGTAGTGAGATGTTCAAGATGTGAGGCCACGACATGCTGTGGGTGTGGGGTCGGTGTAAGGCGCGCTCCGTCAGAGTAGATCCGGACTCGGTGAAACCATCCTCCGCCGTACACGAGACACGACTACACAAATCTTGAGCTAATAACACGTGGAAAGGACAGTTGATCGTTGCTACCAAAGCAGCAGATCCCGAGTGTTTTCTGGGCGTTAGTTAGTGAGTTGCACACTACACACACAGTAAACTCTTCCCTCGGGTCTCAGTCTCAGACCTCGATTTCGATGTTTGAAAGTGAAAGGTATCGAATCCAAACGAGTCGACTCGTTGTCAGACTACTTCCCTGTATTTCTCTCCCAAGTCACACCGTCTGCTTTACTGTCGGAGATGGGAAACTGCAACGGCTTACCGTCCAACGACGATCGGCATCCGCCACCTCCAATCAATGTCATTAGCGTGCGTCCCGATGATAAACCCGCTACCCCAACTCCTCCAAACCGGCATCAGGGGCCACCCCAACCACCAAGCGCCGTTCACCGTCCACTCTCAGGAACCGGACGCGTCCTCGGCCGTCCGATGGAAGATGTTCGGGCCACGTATGTTTTTGGCCGCGAGCTCGGTCGCGGCCAGTTCGGCGTTACATATTTAGCCACGCACAAGGAGACCAAAGAGCAATTCGCCTGTAAATCTATTGCTACTCGTAAGCTGGTGAACTGCGATGACATCGACGACGTCCGCAGGGAGGTCCAGATCATGCACCACCTGACGGGCCACCGTAACATAGTGGAGTTGAAGGGGGCGTATGAGGATCATCACTCGGTGAATTTGGTGATGGAGCTGTGTGAAGGTGGTGAGCTGTTCGATCGAATCATCCTGAAGGGGCATTACTCTGAACGAGCGGCCGCAGCGTTGTGCCGTCAGATCGTGACCGTTGTTCATTATTGCCATTCTATGGGGGTGATACACCGGGATCTTAAACCGGAAAATTTTTTGTTTCTCGGTAAGGACGAGAATTTCCCTTTGAAGGCCATAGATTTTGGGCTATCGACGTTCTTCAAACCCGGTAATTTCGCGCTTTCTTTTCCTCTTTCTCTCAATCACTGAGTTCATGTAAAACCTGACATGGAAACATTTTCTTTTCAAAGATAACTCATGATTTAATCAAGGAGACAAAATAATTTAGTTCAGAGACCGTTGGGAGTCTTCTCGGTAAACAGTGTGTAGGAATGCTCATCACTACCATACACTGTGTTGATGTATGAATTGATTTTGTAAATGCCTTCGACTTGTTGTCTGAATTAAATACGTGTCGAGTGTGTAGCTCATTCTGCTGCTTAACGTTCCTGAGGCATAAGTTCATGACTTGTTTGCATCTTCAAACTTGGTCAAGTGTATCGATTATAGTTAGAACGCTGTGGGACTTCTGCACGTTGAGGTGCTTTTATAGCTTACATTTTAGGGTGGAAATGTAAAATACAGAAAGGTACCCTGTACTCCGGGGGTAGTGACACTTAGGTACCCAAACTTTCATTTGCCACGGAGAGCTACCATTCCAACACTCTGCTCCTGCAGTTAGCATTCCGTCAGTTTTTAACTTTTGTGAGACCATTTTACCCTCTCTTTCATTGCATCTCCAAAACCTAAGTTTTGAACTTTTCATATCTTCTTTCCAGTTTTTTCTTTTCATATGTGTAAGAGAGAGACAAAGGAGAGTTCAAAGATAGGAAAAATTCATAACTTGGGTTTTGGAGATGCAACAAAAGAGAGGCAAAAATGGTCTCATACAAGTTCAAACTGTCAGAATGTCAACAGCGGGAGCAGAGTGTTGGAATTTGGAAGTATAAGGTAGCTTGCTGCGCAAATGAAAGTTTGGGGACTTAAGTGTCATTACCCTAAAGTGTAGGGTAGTTCTCTATACTTTATCCTGCAGTTTACTAAAAACTCACAATAAACTCGAAATTACTTCTAAGTCATAAATGTAATGTAACATGTTTGACAATCTTAATTTAATTCATCAATGTTTGGCTAGACTTGCTTCATTGTAATACTTTTTGGCATTTTTTTTATATAATACTAAGAATTTGCTAAAAGGCCATTCCCAATGTTGGTCCCGGCTATCTAGGTCTTGGGAGGGATGGAATGGATATAGACCTAATTTTCATCATTTTTTTGCACGAAGTGGCTGCTCCTAGGCTCCATCCTGCATTCTCACGCTTGTCAACCTGAGATTTTACCATTAACCAAGCAATGGTTTCTTCCTTTTGTAACCTGCTAACCAACAAAATGTTCTACAACCAACAAATTTTCTATCAAAAGAAAAGGGAAAAAGTTATCATCCCTTAGATTTTTTTCCAATGGAGTTGATGTAGTTGACATTACCTAAGAATGAACAATAGTTCACACCATAGCATCATTTCAAATTAGTAAAATTACAAAAGATTTGATCCATTAGCATAACACAAGATGGATTTTTAATAGAAGCAAGCGGATATTTTTTCTTGGGTGTTGCTTATGATGCTGCAAAAGATGGTAATACCACATATGCAGATCATTATATTTTAATACTCTCTTATTTTCTTCATGTTGTTAAACATATCAAACTAAAATAGTTCAACACTTGGGTTTCATTCACCTTCCATTCTTGATATGATGACATGTTCACAAACAAATTGCAAGCACCCTAGTCAATCC